>NC_135233.1:546935576-547228076 GCF_051348905.1 Ranitomeya variabilis | reverse complement strand
CACTTGCTGCCAGTCAGATTGCGTTGTAAAATACACTGGGCCTGAGTTTGGGTTCAGTCTCCCCCCAAAAAAAGTGAGATTCAAATTCTCACAAAGTGGATATACCTCAGTCCTATTAGTTTCTAGTGCATCAGCCAGCCTCTTGCTGCCAGTCACATTGCGTTGTAAAATACACTGGGCCTGAGTTTGGGTTCAGTCTCCCCCCAAAAAAAGTGAGATTCAAAATCTCACAAAGTGGATATACCTCAGTCCTCTTAGTTTCTCGTGTATCAGCCAGCCACTTGCTGCCACTCATATTGCGTTATAAAATACACTAGGCCTGAATTTGGGTTCAGTCTCCCCCCAAAAAAGTGAGATTCAAATTCTCACAAAGTGGGTATGCCTCAGTCCTTTTAGTTTCTCGTGTATCAGCCAGCCACTTGCTGCCACTCACATTGCGTTGTAAAATACACTAGGCCTGAGTTGTTGTTCAGTCTCCCCCCCAAAAAAAAGTGAGATTCAAATTCTCACAAAGAGGATATACCTCAGTCCTCTTTGTTTCTCGTGTATCAGCCAGCCACTTGCTGCCAGTCAGATTGCGTTGTAAAATACACTGGGCCTGAGTTTGGGTTCAGTCTCCCCCCAAAAAAAGTGAGATTCAAATTCTCACAAAGTGGATATACCTCAGTCCTATTAGTTTCTAGTGCATCAGCCAGCCTCTTGCTGCCAGTCACATTGCGTTGTAAAATACACTGGGCCTGAGTTTGGGTTCAGTCTCCCCCCAAAAAAAGTGAGATTCAAATTCTCACAAAGTGGATATACCTCAGTCCTCTTAGTTTCTCGTGTATCAGCCAGCCACTTGCTGCCACTCATATTGCGTTATAAAATACACTAGGCCTGAATTTGGGTTCAGTCTCCCCCCAAAAAAGTGAGATTCAAATTCTCACAAAGTGGGTATGCCTCATTCCTCTTAGTTTCTCGTGTATCAGCCAGCCACTTGCTGCCACTCACATTGCATTGTAAAATACACTGGGCCTGAGTTTGGGTTCAGTCTCCCTCCCAAAAAAGTGAGATTCAAATTCTCACAAAGTGGATATACCACAGTCCTCTTTGTTTCTCGTGTATCAGCCAGCCACTTGCTGCCACTCACATTGCGTTGTAAAATACACTGGGCCTGAGTTTGGGTTCAGTCTCCCCCCCAAAAAAGTGAGATTCAAATTCTCACAAAGTGGATATACCTCAGTCCTCTTAGTTTCTCGTGTATCAGCCAGCCACTTGCTGACACTCACATTGCGTTGTAAAATACACTGGGCCTGAGTTTGTGTTCAGTCTCCCCCCAAAAAAAAGTGAGATTCAAATTCCCACAAAGTAGATATACCTCAGTCCTCTTAGTTTCTCATGTATCAGCCAGCCACTTGCTGCCAGTCAGATTGCGTTGTAAAATACACTGGGCCTGAGTTTGGGTTCAGTCTCCCCCCCAAAAAAGTGAGATTCAAATTCTCACAAAGTGGATATACCTCAGTCCTATTAGTTTCTAGTGCATCAGCCAGCCTCTTGCTGCCAGTCACATTGCGTTGTAAAATACACTGGGCCTGAGTTTGGGATCAGTCTCCCCCCAAAAAAAGTGAGATTCAAAATCTCACAAAGTGGATATACCTCAGTCCTCTTAGTTTCTCGTGTATCAGCCAGCCATTTGCTGCCACTCATATTGCGTTATAAAATACACTAGGCCTGAATTTGGGTTCAGTCTCCCCCCAAAAAAGTGAGATTCAAATTCTCACAAAGTGGGTATGCCTCAGTCCTTTTAGTTTCTCGTGTATCAGCCAGCCACTTGCTGCCACTCACATTGCGTTGTAAAATACACTAGGCCTGAGTTGTTGTTCAGTCTCCCCCCCAAAAAAAAGTGAGATTCAAATTCTCACAAAGTGGATATACCTCAGTCCTCTTTGTTTCTCGTGTATCAGCCAGCCACTTGCTGCCATTCACATTGCGTTGTAAAATACACAGGGCCTGAGTTTGGGTTCAGTCTCCCCCCCAGAAAAGTGAGATTCAAATTCTCACAAAGTGGATATACCTCAGTTCTCTTAGTTTCTCGTGTATCAGCCAGCAACTTGCTGCCACTCACATTGCGTTTTAAAATACACTGGGCCTGAGTTCGGGTTCAGTCTCCCCCCCAAAAAAAGTGAGATTCCAATTCTCACAAAGTGGTATACCTCAGTCCTCTTAGTTTCTCGTGTATGAGCCAGCCACTTGCTTCCACTCACATTGCGTTGTAAAATACACTGGGCCTGAGTTTTGGATCAGTCTCTCCACAAAAAAAGTGAGATTCAAATTCTCACAAAGTGGAAATACCTCAGTCCTCTTAGTTTCGCATGTATCAGCCTGCCACTTCCTGCCACTCACTTTGCGTTGTAAAATACACTGGGCCTGAGTTGTTGTTCAGTCTCCCCCCCAAAAAAAGTGAGATTCAAATTCTCACAAAGTGGATATACCTCAGTCCTCTTTGTTTCTCGTGTATCAGCCAGCCACTTGCTGCCATTCACATTGCGTTGTAAAATACACTGGGCCTGAGTTTGGGTTCAGTCTCCCCCCCAAAAAAGTGAGATTCAAATTCTCACAAAGTGGATATACCTCAGTTCTCTTAGTTTCTCGTGTATCAGCCAGCAACTTACTGCCACTCACATTGCGTTTTAAAATACACTGGGCCTGAGTTTGGGTTCATTCTCCCCCCCAAAAAAGTGAGATTCCAATTCTCACAAAGTGGTATACCTCAGACCTCTTAGTTTCTCGTGTATGAGCCAGCCACTTGCTTCCACTCACATTGCGTTGTAAAATACACTGGGCCTGAGTTTTGGATCAGTCTCTCCACAAAAAAAGTGAGATTCAAATTCTCACAAAGTGGATATACCTCAGTCCTCTTAGTTTCGCGTGTATCAGCCTGCCACTTCCTGCCACTCACTTTGCGTTGTAAAATACACTGGGCCTGAGTTGTTGTTCAATCTCCCCCCCAAAAAAAGTGAGATTCGAATTCTCACAAAGTGGATATACCTCAGTCCTCTCAGTTTCTCGTGTATGAGCCAGCCACTTGTTGCCACTCTCATCGTGTTGTAAAATACACAGGGCCTGAGTTTGAGTTCAGTCTCCCCCCCAAAAAAGTGAGATTCAAGTTCTCACGAAGTGGATATACCTCAGTCCTCTTAGTTTCTCGTGTATGAGCCAGCCACTTGCTGCCACCCACATTGCGATGTAAAATACACTGGGCCTGAGTTGTTGTTCAATCTCCCCCCCAAAAAAAGTGAGATTCGAATTCTCACAAAGTGGATATACCTCAGTCCTCTTAGTTTCTCGTGTATGAGCCAGCCACTTGCTGCCACTCAAATTGCGTTGTACAATACACTAGGACTGAGTTTGGGTTCAGTCTCCCCCTCCCAAAAAAAGTGAGATTCAAATTCTCACAAGGTGGATATACCTCAGTCCTCTTAGTTTGTCGAGTATCAGCCAGCCACTTGCTGCCACTCACATTGCGTTGTAAAATACACTGGTCCTGAGTTGTTGTTCAGTCTCCCCCCCAAAAAAAGTGAGATTCAAATTCTCACAAAGTGGATATACCTTAGTCCTCTTAGTTTCTCGAGTATGAGCCAGCCAATTGCTGCCCCTGACATTGCGTTTTAAAATACACTGGGCCTGAGTTTGGGTTCAGTCTCCCCCCGAAAAAAGTAAGATTCAAATTCTCACCAAGTGGATATACCTCAGTCCTCTTAGTTTCTCGTGTATGAGCCAGCCACTTGCTTCCACTCACATTGCGTTGTAAAATACACTGGGCCTGAGTTTGGGTTCAGTCTCCCCTCCAAAAAAAGTAAGATTTAAATTCTCACAAAGTGGATATACCTCAGTCCTCTTTGTTTCTCGTGTATCAGCCAGCCACTTGCTGCCACTCACATTGCGTTGTAAAATACACTGGGCCTGAGTTTTGGTTCAGTCTCCCCCCCAAAAAAGTGAGATTCAAATTCTCACAAAGTGGATATACCTCATTCCTCTTAGTTTCTAGTGCATCAGCCAGCCACTTGCTGCCAGTCACATTGCGTTGTAAATACACTGGGCCTGAGTTTGGGTTCAGTCTCCCCCCAAAAAAAAGTGAGATTCAAATTCTCACAAAGTGGATATACCTCAGTCCTCTTTGTTTCTCGTGTATCAGCCAGCCACTTGCTGCCACTCATATTGCGTTATAAAATACACTAGGCCTGAATTTGGGTTCAGTCTCACCCCAAAAAAGTGAGATTCAAATTCTCACAAAGTGGGTATGCCTCAGTCCTCTTAGTTTCTCGTGTATCAGCCAGCCACTTGCTGCCACTCACATTGCGTTGTAAAATACACTGGGCCTGAGTTGTTGTTCAGTCTCCCCCCCAAAAAAAGTGAGATTCATATTCTCACAAAGTGGATATACCTCAGTCCTCTTAGTTTCTCGTGTATGAGCCAGCCACTTGCTTCCACTCACATTGCGTTGTAAAATACACTGGGCCTGAGTTTGGGTTCAGTCTCCCCCCCAAAAAAAGTAAGATTTAAATTCTCACAAAGTGGATATACCTCAGTCCTCTTTGTTTCTCGTGTATCAGCCAGCCACTTGCTGCCACTCACATTGCGTTGTAAAATACACTGAACCTGAGTTTGGGTTCAGTCTCCCCCCCAAAAAAGTGAGATTCAAATTCTCACAAAGTGGATATACCTCAGTCCTCTTAGTTTCTAGTGCATCAGCCAGCCACTTGCTGCCAGTCACATTGCGTTGTAAATACACTGGGCCTGAGTTTGGGTTCAGTCTCCCCCCCAAAAAAAGTGAGATTCAAATTCTCACAAAGTGGATATACCTCAGTCCTCTTTGTTTCTCGTGTATCAGCCAGCCACTTGCTGCCACTCATATTGCGTTATAAAATACACTAGGCCTGAATTTGGGTTCAGTCTCACCCCAAAAAATTGAGATTCAAATTCTCACAAAGTGGGTATGCCTCAGTCCTCTTAGTTTCTCGTGTATCAGCCAGCCACTTGCTGCCACTCACATTGCGTTGTAAAATACACTGCGCCTGAGTTGTTGTTCAGTCTCCCCCCCAAAAAAAGTGAGATTCATATTCTCACAAAGTGGATATACCTCAGTCCTCTTAGTTTCTCGTGTATGAGCCAGCCACTTGCTTCCACTCACATTGCGTTGTAAAATACACTGGGCCTGAGTTTGGGTTCAGTCTCCCCCCCAAAAAAAGTAAGATTTAAATTCTCACAAAGTGGATATACCTCAGTCCTCTTTGTTTCTCGTGTATCAGCCAGCCACTTGCTGCCACTCACATTGCGTTGTAAAATACACTGAACCTGAGTTTGGGTTCAGTCTCCCCCGCAAAAAAGTGAGATTCAAATTCTCACAAAGTGGATATACCTCAGTCCTCTTAGTTTCTAGTGCATCAGCCAGCCACTTGCTGCCAGTCACATTGCGTTGTAAATACACTGGGCCTGAGTTTGGGTTCAGTCTCCCCCCCAAAAAAAGTGAGATTCAAATTCTCACAAAGTGGATATACCTCAGTCCTCTTTGTTTCTCGTGTATCAGCCAGCCACTTGCTGCCACTCATATTGCGTTATAAAATACACTAGGCCTGAATTTGGGTTCAGTCTCACCCCAAAAAAGTGAGATTCAAATTCTCACAAAGTGGGTATGCCTCAGTCCTCTTAGTTTCTCGTGTATCAGCCAGCCACTTGCTGCCACTCACATTGCGTTGTAAAATACACTGGGCCTGAGTTGTTGTTCAGTCTCCCCCCCAAAAAAAGTGAGATTCATATTCTCACAAAGTGGATATACCTCAGTCCTCTTTGTTTCTCGTGTATCAGCCAGCCACTTGCTGCCATTCACATTGCGTTGTAAAATACACTGGGCCTAAGTTTGGGTTCAGTCTCCCCCCCAAAAAAGTGAGATTCAAATTCTCACAAAGTGGATATACCTCAGTTCTCTTAGTTTCTCGTGTATCAGCCAGCCACTTGCTGCCACTCACATTGCGTTTTAAAATACACTGGGCCTGAGTTTGGGTTCAGTCTCCCCCCAAAAAATGTGAGATTCCAATTCTCACAAAGTGGATATACCTCAGTCCTCTTAGTTTCTCGTGTATGAGCCAGCCACTTGCTTCCACTCACATTGCGTTGTAAAATACACTGGGCCTGAGTTTTGGATCAGTCTCCCCACAAAAAAAGTGAGATTCAAATTCTCACAAAGTGGATATACCTCAGTCCTCTTAGTTTCTCGTGTACCAGCCAGCCACTTGCTGCCACTCACTTTGCATTGTAAAATACACTGGGCCTGAGTTGTTGTTCAGTCTCCCCCCCAAAAAAAGTGAGATTCAAATTCTCACAAAGTGGATATACCTCAGTCCTCTCAGTTTCTCGTGTATGAGCCAGCCACTTGTTGCCCCTCACAACGTGTTGTAAAATACACAGGGCCTGAGTTTGAGTTCAGTCTCCCCCCCAAAAAAGTGAGATTCAAATTCTCACGAAGTGGATATACCTCAGTCCTCTTAGTTTCTCGTGTATGAACCAGCCACTTGCTGCCACCCACATTGCGATGTAAAATACACTGGGCCTGAGTTTGTGTTCAGTCTCCCCCCCAAAAAAGTGAGATTCAAATTCCCACAAAGTAGATATTCCTCAGTCCTCTTAGTTTCTCGTGTATCAGCCAGCCACATGCTGCCAGTCAGATTGCGTTGTAAAATACACTGGGCCTGAGTTTGGGTTCAGTGTCCCCCCAAAAAAAGTGAGATTCAAATTCTCACAAAGTCGATATACCTCAGTCCTCTTAGTTTCTCGTGCATCAGCCAGCCACTTGCTGCCAGTCACATTGCGTTGTAAAATACACTGGGCCTGAGTTTGGGTTCAGTCTCCCCCCCAAAAAAAGTGAGATTTAAATTCTAACAAAGTGGATATACCTCAGTTCTCTTAGTTTCTCGTGTATCAGCCAGCCACTTGCTGCCACTCACATTGCGTTTTAAAATACACTGGGCCTGAGTTTGGGTTCAGTCTCCCACCCAAAAAAGTGAGATTCAAATTCCCACAAAGTGGATATACCTCAGTCCTCTTAGTTTCTCGTGTATGAGCCAGCCACTTGCTGCCACTCACATTGCATTGTAAAATACACTGGGCCCGAGTTTGGGTTCAGTCTCCCCCCCAAAAAAAGTGAGATTCAAATTCTCACAAAGTGGATATACCTCAGTCCTCTTAGTTTCTCGTGTATGAGCCAGCCACTTGCTGCCACACACATTGCGTTGTAAAATACACTGGGCCTGAGTTTGGGTTCAGTCTCCCCCCCAAAAAAGTAAGATTTAAATTCTCACAAAGTGGATATACCTCAGTCCTCTTAGTTTCTCGTGTATGAGCCAGCCACTTGCTGCCACTCACATTGCATTGTAAAATACACTGGGCCTGAGTTTGGGTTCAGTCTCCCCCCAAATAAAATTGAGATTCAAATTCTCACAAAGTGGATATACCTCAGTCCTCTTTGTTTCTCGTGTATCAGCCAGCCACTTGCTGCCACTCACATTGCGTTGTAAAATACACTGAGCCTGAGTTTGGGTTCAGTCTCCCCCCAAAAAAAGTGAGATTCCAATTCTCACAAAGTGGATATACCTCAGTCCTCTTAGTTTCTCGAGTATGAGCCAGCCACTTGCTTCCACTTACATTGCGTTGTAAAATACACTGGGCCTGAGTTTTGGATCAGTCTCCCCACAAAAAAAGTGAGATTCAAATTCTCACAAAGTGGATATACCTCAGTCCTCTTAGTTTCTCGTGTATCAGCCTGCCACTTGCTGCCCCTCACTTTGCGTTGTAAAATACACTGGGCCTGAGTTGTTGTTCAGTCTCCCCCCCCAAAAAAGTGAGATTCAAATTCTCACAAAGTGGATATACCTCAGTCCTCTCAGTTTCTCGTGTATGAGCCATCCACTTGTTGCCACTCACATTGTGTTGTAAAATACACAGGGCCTGAGTTTGAGTTCAGTCTCCCCCCCAAAAAAAGTGAGATTCAAATTCTCACGAAGTGGATATACCTCAGTCCTCTTAGTTTCTCGTGTATGAGCCAGCCACTTGCTGCCACTCACATTGCATTGTAAAATACACTGGGCCTGAGTTTGGGTTCAGTCTCCCCCCAAATAAAATTGAGATTCAAATTCTCACAAAGTGGATATACCTCAGTCCTCTTTGTTTCTCGTGTATCAGCCAGCCACTTGCTGCCACTCACATTGCGTTGTAAAATACACTGGGCCTGAGTTTGGGTTCAGTCTCCCCCCAAAAAAAGTGAGATTCCAATTCTCACAAAGTGGATATACCTCAGTCCTCTTAGTTTCTCGAGTATGAGCCAGCCACTTGCTGCCACTCACATTGCGTTGTAAAATACACTGGGCCTGAGTTTGAGTTCAGTCTCCCCCCCAAAAAAAGTGAGATTCAAATTCTCACGAAGTGGATATACCTCAGTCCTCTTAGTTTCTCGTGTATGAGCCATCCACTTGTTGCCACTCACATTGTGTTGTAAAATACACAGGGCCTGAGTTTGAGTTCAGTCTCCCCCCCAAAAAAAGTGAGATTCAAATTCTCACGAAGTGGATATACCTCAGTCCTCTTAGTTTCTCGTGTATCAGCCTGCCACTTGCTGCCCCTCACTTTGCGTTGTAAAATACATTGGTCCTGAGTTGTTGTTCAGTCTCCCCCCCACAAAAAGTGAGATTCAAATTCTCACAAAGTGGATATACCTCAGTCCTCTCAGTTTCTCGTGTATGAGCCATCCACTTGTTGCCACTCACATTGTGTTGTAAAATACACAGGGCCTGAGTTTGAGTTCAGTCTCCCCCCCAAAAAAAGTGAGATTCAAATTCTCACGAAGTGGATATACCTCAGTCCTCTTAGTTTCTTGTGTATGAGCCAGCCACTTGCTGCCACCCACATTGCGATGTAAAATACACTGGGCCTGAGTTTGTGTTCAGTCTCCCCCCAAAAAAAGTGAGATTCAAATTCCCACAAAGTAGATATACCTCAGTCCTCTTAGTTTTTCGTGTATCAGTCAGCCACTTGCTGCCAGTCAGATTGTGTTGTAAAATACACTGGGCCTGAGTTTGGGTTCAGTCTCCCCCCCAAAAAAGTGAGATTCAAATTCTCACAAAGTCGATATACCTCTGCAGCGCCCCAGAGTCCTGGTCGTTGCAGTAATGTCGCTCTGCCACTAAGGGGAGTGTGTTGTGATTCGGTTATTTGGCTCCCCCAGTGGTCGCTTGTGATACTGGTGTCTTGTGAGCTTTTCACCTGTTTCTATCAGGATGTGGGAGTTTCCTATTTAGCTTTGTTCCTCAGTCATTCCAATGCCGGCCATCAATGTAACCAGAGTCTTTCTGTTGCATGTACCTGCTCCCAGTCTGCTGTCCAGCTAAGTTGGACATTTCTGTCCTTAGTCTATTTTTGTATGTTTTGTCCAGTTTGCAGTTATGTGATTCTCTGCAGCTGGAAGCTCTTGTGGGCTGAAATTGCCACTCCGGTGCCATGAGTTGGCACATGAGTTTAAGGTAATTTCAGGATGGTTTTTGATAGGGTTTTGTAGCTGACTGCGAAGTCCACTATTGTATCCTTCTGCTATCTAGTTAGTGGGCCTCGCTGTGCTAAATCTGTTTTCATACTACGTTTGTCTTTTCACCTTGACTCACCGTTATTATATGTGGGGGGCTACTATCTCCTGTGGGGAATTTTCCTCTGGAGGCAAGCCAGGACTGTGTTTCATCTATTAGGGGTAGTTAGTCCTCCGGCTGGTGCGAGACGTCTAGCGAAAACGTAGGCACGTTCCCTGGCTACTATTAGTTGTGTGTATAGGTTTAGCATCGTGGTCAGCTCTAGTTTCCATCACCCGAGAGCTTGTCCGTTTTTCTATGTTTCTGATGTTCCCCTGCCATTGGGAACCATAACAGTATGGCCGGCCCGCATGTTTAATCTATGGGCTGAAGCAGGAGAGAAAAAGGAACTGTGTGGAATTTTTTTTTTTTTCTTCTCTGAAGTTGCACTCCAGCTCTAATTGCAGTCTCCTGCTTTCCTCTCCTCTTAACCCCTGAATGGCTCAGATTTTATCTGTTGAAATATGGATCTCCAGAGTCTGGCTACAAATTTGAATAATCTTGCTGCTAAAGTTCAGAATATACAAGATTTGGTTATACATGCTCCTCGGTCTGAACCTAAAATTCCTTTACTAGAGTTTTTCTCCGGATATCGATCTTGTTTTCTGAATTTTAAATACAATTGTAAATTGTTTCTTTCTCTGAGATCTCACTCTGCTGGAGATCCTGCACAGCAGGTTAAAATAGTGATTTCATTATTGCGGGGTGACCCTCAAAATTGGGCATTTTCATTGGCGCCAGGGGATCCTGCGTTGCTCAATGTGGATGCGTTTTTTCTGGCCTTAGGGTTGCTTTATGAGGAACCTAATTTAGAGATACAGGCTGAAAAGGCCTTGATAGCCCTCTCTCAGGGGCAAGATGAAGCCGAAATATATTGCCAAAAATTTCGAAAATGGTCTGTGCTTACTCAGTGGAATGAGTGCGCTCTGGCGGCAAATTTCAGAGAAGGTCTCTCTGATGCCGTAAAAGACGTCATGGTGGGGTTTCCTACGCCTACGGGTCTGAATGAGTCCATGACAATGGCTATTCAGATTGATCGGCGTTTACGGGAACGCAAACCTGTGCACCATTTGGCGGTGTCTTCTGAGAGGGTACCAGAGAGTATGCAATGTGATAGTTTTCTGTCCAGAAGCGAACGACAGAATTATAGGCGCAAAAATAAGTTGTGCTTCTATTGTGGGAATTCAACTCATGTTATATCAGCATGCTCAAACCGAACAAACAAAGTTGCTAAATCCTCTGCTATTGGCACTTTGCAGTCCAAGTTTATTTTGTCTGTGACTTTAATTTGTTCGTTATCTTCTATTGTCGTGGATGCTTATGTGGATTCTGGTGCCGCTTTGAGTCTTATGGATTGGTCCTTTGCCAGGCGCTGTGGGTTTGATCTAGAGCCTCTGGAAGTCCCTATACCTTTAAAGGGTATTGATTCTACACCATTGGCTAGTAATAAACCACAATACTGGACACAAGTGACTATGCGTATGACTCCAGACCATCAGGAGGTGATTCGCTTCCTTGTGTTGTTTAATCTACATGATGTATTAGTGCTGGGATTGCCATGGTTGCAAACCCATAACCCAGTCCTTGACTGGAAAACAATGTCTGTACTAAGCTGGGGATGTCATGGAAATCATGGGGGCGCACCTTTGGTTTCCATTGCTTCATCTATTCCCTCTGAGATCCCGGCTTTTTTGTCTGATTATTGTGATGTTTTTGAGGAGTCTACTCTTAATTCTCTTCCCCCTCACAGAGATTGTGATTGCGCCATAGATTTGATTCCTGGCAGTAAATTTCCTAAGGGTCGTTTATTCAATCTGTCTGTACCTGAACATGCTGCTATGCGAGAGTATATTAGGGAGTCCTTGGAAAAAGGACATATTCGTCCTTCTTCGTCTCCTTTAGGAGCAGGGTTCTTTTTTGTAGCCAAAAGAGATGGTTCTTTGAGACCTTGTATTGATTATAGACTCTTAAATAAGATCACAGTCAAATATCAGTATCCTTTGCCATTGCTGACAGATTTATTTGCTCGCATTAAGGGAGCTAAGTGGTTCTCTAAGATTGATCTTCGCGGTGCGTATAATTTGGTGCGAATTAAGCAGGGGGATGAGTGGAAAACCGCATTTAATACGCCCGAGGGCCATTTTGAGTATTTGGTAATGCCTTTTGGTTTGTCAAATGCCCCTTCGGTCTTTCAGTCTTTTATGCACAATACTTTCCGTGAATATCTGGATAAATTCATGGTTGTGTATCTGGATGATGTTTTGATTTTTTCGGATGACTGGGAGTCTCATGTTCAACAGGTTAGGAAGATTTTTCAGGTTTTGCGGACCAATTCTCTGTTTGTAAAGGGTGCTAAGTGTGTTTTTGGGGTTCAAAAGATTTCTTTTCTGGGGTACATTTTTTCCCCTTCTTCTATTGAGATGGATCCTGTTAAGGTTCGGGCAATTTGTGACTGGACGCAGCCGACTTCTCTTAAGAGCCTTCAGAAATTTTTGGGCTTTGCTAATTTTTATCGTCGATTCATAACTGGTTTTTCTAGCGTGGTCAAGCCTTTGACTGATTTGACTAAAAAAGGTGCTGATGTGGCCGATTGGTCTCCTGCTGCTCTGGAGGCCTTTCGAGAGCTTAAGCGCCGCTTTTCTTCTGCCCCTGTGTTGCGCCAGCCTGATGTTTCACTTCCTTTTCAGGTGGAAGTTGATGCTTCCGAGATTGGAGCGGGGGCGGTTTTGTCACAGAAAAGTTCAGATGGTTCAGTGATGAGACCTTGTGCGTTCTTTTCTCGAAAATTTTCGCCCGCCGAGCGAAACTATGATGTTGGTAATCGGGAGCTTTTGGCGATGAAATGGGCATTCGAGGAGTGGCGTCATTGGCTTGAGGGTGCTAGACATCAGGTAGTGGTCTTGACTGATCACAAGAATTTGATTTATCTTGAGTCGGCCAGACGTCTGAATCCTAGACAAGCGCGCTGGTCGTTGTTTTTCTCTCGGTTTAATTTTGTGGTCTCGTATCTGCCAGGTTCTAAAAATTTGAAGGCTGATGCCCTTTCTAGGAGTTTTGAACCTGATTTCCCTGGTGATTCCAAACCTACGGGTATCCTTAAGGATGGGGTGATATTGTCTGCTGTCTCCCCTGACCTGCGACGTGCTTTACAGGAGTTTCAGGCAGATCGGCCTGATCGTTGTCCGCCTGGTAGATTGTTTGTGCCGGATGAGTGGACCAGTAGAGTCATCTCGGAGGTTCATTCTTCTGCGTTGGCAGGTCATCCGGGAATTTTTGGTACCAGGGATTTGGTGGCTAGGTCCTTCTGGTGGCCTTCCCTGTCTCGGGACGTGCGTACTTTTGTGCAGTCTTGTGATGTTTGTGCTCGGGCCAAGCCTTGTTGTTCTCAGGCTAGTGGATTGTTGTTGTCCTTGCCTATTCCTAAGAGGCCTTGGACACACATCTCTATAGATTTTATTTCTGATCTCCCTGTTTCTCAGAAAATGTCTGTTATCTGGGTGGTGTGTGACCGTTTTTCTAAGATGGTTCATTTGGTACCTTTGCCCAAGTTGCCTTCCTCATCTGAGTTGGTGCCTCTGTTTTTTCAGAATGTGGTTCGGTTGCATGGTATCCCGGAGAATATAGTTTCTGACAGGGGATCTCAGTTTGTGTCCAGATTTTGACGGGCGTTTTGTGCCAGGATGGGCATTGATTTGTCTTTTTCGTCTGCATTTCATCCTCAGACGAATGGCCAGACGGAGCGTACTAATCAGACCTTGGAGACTTATTTGAGGTGTTTTGTGTCTGCTGATCAGGATGACTGGGTCACCTTTTTGCCGTTGGCAGAGTTTGCCCTTAATAATCGGGCCAGTTCTGCCACTTTGGTTTCCCCTTTCTTTTGCAATTCGGGGTTCCATCCTCGTTTTTCATCTGGTCAGGTGGAATCTTCGGATTGTCCTGGAGTGGATACTATGGTGGACAGGTTGCATCGTATTTGGGGTCAGGTGGTGGACAATTTAAAGTTGTCCCAGGAGAGGACTCAGCATTTTGCTAATCGCCATCGTCGTGTTGGTCCTCGTCTTCGTGTTGGGGACTTGGTGTGGTTGTCTTCCCGTTTTGTCCCTATGAGGGTCTCTTCTCCTAAGTTTAAGCCTCGGTTCATCGGTCCTTATAGGATTTTGGAAATTCTTAACCCTGTGTCTTTTCGTTTGGACCTCCCAGCATCCTTTGCTATCCATAATGTTTTCCATCGGTCGTTATTGCGGAGGTATGAGGTGCCAGTTGTGCCTTCTGTTGAGCCTCCTGCTCCTGTGCTGGTTGAGGGTGAATTGGAGTACGTGGTGGAGAAAATCTTGGACTCCCGTGTTTCCAGACGGAGACTTCAATATCTGGTTAAGTGGAAGGGCTACGGTCAGGAGGATAATTCTTGGGTTTCAGCTTCAGATGTTCATGCCTCTGATTTGGTCCGTGCCTTTCATAGGGCTCATCCAGATCGCCCTGGTGGTTCTTGTGAGGGTTCGGTGCCCCCTCCTTAAGGGGGGGGTACTGTTGTGATTCGGTTATTTGGCTCCCCCAGTGGTCGCTTGTGGTACTGGTGTCTTGTGAGCTTTTCACCTGTTTCTATCAGGATGTGGGAGTTTCCTATTTAGCTTTGTTCCTCAGTCATTCCAATGCCGGCCATCAATGTAACCAGAGTCTTTCTGTTGCATGTAGCTGCTCCCAGTCTGCTGTCCAGCTAAGTTGGACATTTCTGTCCTTAGTCTATTTTTGTATGTTTTGTCCAGTTTGCAGTTATGTGATTCTCTGCAGCTGGAAGCTCTTGTGGGCTGAAATTGCCACTCCGGTGCCATGAGTTGGCACATGAGTTTAAGGTAATTTCAGGATGGTTTTTGATAGGGTTTTGTAGCTGACTGCGAAGTCCACTATTGTATCCTTCTGCTATCTAGTTAGTGGGCCTCGCTGTGCTAAATCTGTTTTCATACTACGTTTGTCTTTTCACCTTGACTCACCGTTATTATATGTGGGGGGCTACTATCTCCTGTGGGGAATTTTCCTCTGGAGGCAAGCCAGGACTGTGTTTCATCTATTAGGGGTAGTTAGTCCTCCGGCTGGCGCGAGACGTCTAGCGAAAACGTAGGCACATTCCCTGGCTACTATTAGTTGTGTGTATAGGTTTAGCATCGCGGTCAGCTCTAGTTTCCATCACCCGAGAGCTTGTCCGTTTTTCTATGTTTCTGATGTTCCCCTGCCATTGGGAACCATAACAGGACTGATGTTACGTCTGATTGAACTAAAGGAGTTTCTCTGACCAGGTAACACTCACACTACACTTCACACTCCGGCCACCAGGGGGGTGGTTCTATCTAGTAGGCCACTCCTCACACTCTGGTAAAACTGGGGGTTGGACAGGAAGACAGGAGAGAAGTAACTGGGAAGAGCTAGTGAGAGGACCTGTTAGGGATGGGATCCTGGCAGACTCCTAAGAGCAGAACTAACCAGTGAACAGCGGGAATACAGTAAAGAGGAATTAGGACCAGAAGGAGTCGTGCTGTTAGACCGAGGCAACATCCTTCTGAGGCGCAAACAGTCGGTGGCCGGTATGCCGAGCAAGTAAGAGACTCTAAGTACTACTGCAAACCACGGCCGGACAGCCAATTATAGGTTGGCTGTCTCACACAAATCACCTAAGCAGACAACGGAGGCAGCTGTGGGAGAGGGGCGACTCTAGGGTCCCGGAAGAACTCCAGGCCTACCCCGTCATATGGGTGCGTCCTACCATATCACCTGGGGGACGGAGAGAACAAACATCAGAGACAGGCAGAATCAGTTGTGAGGACTATCCCGGGAGCTCAGCAGGGAAGAACTACAACACCCAGCGCTAGAAGGTAGACACTGATTCCCACCTGTAAAGGGAGCTCCTGATGTGCCTTTGGACCGGCCGGTCTCTGACAGCCCTGTTGACAGCACTCTGGACTGAGGACTCTAAAACCTTCAGTAAAGAGGTAAAGAGACTGCAACCTGGTGTCCTCGTTATTTACTACGACCTACACTGCACCGCAACATTACCATCACATCTATCATTGTGCGCCCCTCAGCAGGGTCACGGACCGGGTCTAGCCACCGTGACAACCCCAGAGCAGAGACTTAGAGGCCCGGTACCGGGTACCCCTCGGCCCTGCGGCAGTGGGGGTGCTACACCTCAGTCCTCTTAGTTTCTCGTGCATCAGCCAGCCACTTGCTGCCAGTCACATTGCGTTGTAAAATACACTGGGCCTGAGTTTGGGTTCAGTCTCCCCCCCAAAAAAGTGAGATTCAAATTCTCACAAAGTGGATATACCTCAGTCCTCTTAGTTTCTCGTGTATCAGCCAGCCACTTGCTGCCACTCATATTGCGTTATAAAATACACTAGGCCTGAATTTCGGTTCAGTCTCCCCCCAAAAAAGTGAGATTCAAATTCTCACAAAGTGGGTATGCCTCAGTCCTCTTAGTTTCTCATGTATCAGCCAGCCACTTGCTGCCACTCACATTGCATTGTAAAATACACTGGGCCTGAGTTGTTGTTCAGTCTCCCCCAAAAAAAAGTGAGATTCAAATTCTCACAAAGTGGATATACCTCAGTCCTCTTAGTTTCTCGTGTATGAGACAGCCACTTGCTGCCAGTCACATTGCATTGTAAAATACACTGGGCCTGAGTTTGGGTTCAGTCTCCCCCCAAAAAAAGTGAGATTCAAATTCTCACAAAGTGGATATACCTCAGTCCTCTTTGTTTCTCGTGTATGAGCCAGCCACTTGCTGCCACTCACATTGCATTGTAAAATACACTGGGCCTGAGTTTGGGTTCAGTCTCCCCCCCCAAAAAAGTGAGATTCAAATTCTCACAAAGTGGATATACCTCAGTCCTCTTAGTTTCTCGTGTATGAGCCAGCCACTTGCTGCCAGTCACATTGCATTGTAAAATACACTGGGCCTGAGTTTGGGTTCAGTCTTCTCCCCAAAAAAGTGAGATTCAAATTCCCACAAAGTGGATATACCTCAGTCCTCTTAGTTTCTCGTGTATGAGCCAGCCACTTGCTGCCACTCACATTGCGTTGTAAAATACACTGGGCCTGAGTTTGGGTTCAGTCTCCCCCCCGAAAAAAGTGAGATTCAAATTCTCACAAAGTGGATATACCTCAGTCAGTCCTCTTAGTTTGTCGAGTATCAGCCAGCCACTTGCTGCCACTCACATTACGTTGTAAAATGCACTGGGCCTGAGTTGTGGTTCAGTTTCCCCCCAAAAAAAAGTGAGATTCAAATTCTCACAAAGTGGATATACCTCAGTCCTCTTAGGCTACTTTCACACACAGCATATTTGCTGCGTATTTTTACGCGCGCGTATTTTGCTGTTGCTTTACCTGCGTTTTTTTACGCAGGCAAAAAACGCAGCTGCTTTCACACACTGCGTTTTTTGCTGCGTTTTTAGCAGCTGCGTTTTTTTCAGCATTGTGTACTGAAAATAAAGTTTGTTTGAAAAAAAAAAAAAGGGGGAAAAAAAAAGAGTCATTGAGGTCATTTCCTCTCTTTATGACTCAGAATACAATACACACTGGAGGGACAGGTATAGTGTTAGGATAGGGGGGTAGATTTGCCTGACAGGTTCCCTAAGTGCCACGTATTTAAGTGCCACATATTTCAGTGCCACGTATTTCAGTGCCACGTATTTCAGTGCCACGTGCCACGTATTTCAGTGCCACGTGCCACGTATTTAAGTGCCACGTATCACGTATTTCAGTGCCACGTGCCACGTATCAAAGTGCCACATGCCACGTATCAAAGTGCCACGTGCCACATATTTCAGTGCCACGTATCAAAGTGCCACGTGCCACGTATCAAAGTGCCACGTGCCACGTATTTCAGTGCCACGTATCAAAGTGCCACGTGCCACATATTTCAGTGCCACGTGCCACGTATTTACGCGCCACGTATCAAAGTGCCACGTATCACGTATTTCAGTGCCACGTATTTAAGTGACATGTATCACGTATAAGTGCCACGTGTCACGTATTTAATTGCCACATATTTAAGTGCCACGTATCAAGATTTTCCATGGAAAACAGACACATCCAGAGATATGTCTGCTCTCCACGGCTGCAGCAACACACTGACAGGAGCCATAGTTCCTGTCGGTGTGTCACTGCGCATGCGCGAGCGAGTTTACCGGCGGTCATTGACCCCGGCACTCTCGCTTAACGGCAGTGCTGCGTGGGAAAGTTCAACGCAGCTGTACTGCTGTTAACCGAGACGCCGGAGTCATTGAACTCCGGAACAGTACGCGATACACTGCTAGGAGCTTCGCTCCTGGCAGTGTATCGCCGGAGAGCAGCCGATCGGCGTGGGACACTCGTTTTATGGATTCTGCGGACAGGGAGTATGAATTTGGTTTATTATTTTTGGATTTTTTCCTGGAGGATCGAGGGCTTCGCCTACAAGTGTGCTGTTGGTGAGTATATACTCTATGTTATGTGTTGTATGTACTGTGTGTCATGTATGTGTATTGTGTGTAGGTGTTTTGTGTAACTTTACAATTGTGCTAAGTCGCCGGACACAGGGACAACTCTCCCATCCTAATACCGGATGGGAGTAGTAGTCCCATACGGCGACTTAGCACAATGGTGGCACTAGCGTCGCATGGGGACACACACACACACACACACACACACACACACACACACATACCAAATCGATCAGCAGCCCCACGTTTATGCTCATTCTGTTGGACTCCATGCTGCTTCACTGGGGGGCGGGGGCTTCCCTCTTCCTGTCCGACGTCACGTCCGGTCCTGGGTGTCAACCCCTCCGTACAAAGACGCCGACACCCAGGACAAAGGCGCTGTGTGTGGACGGTAAGATGGGGCCCTATGGGGATACGCAGACACGCCGCTGCGTAAAGAATTGACATGTCAATTCTTTTTACGCCGGCGTGTTTGCAGACAAAAGCGCCGCGTTTTTTTGCGGTGTGTCTGAACGGCAAAGTGAATTTCTCATTCACTTTGCCGGCAGACGAAAATGACATTGCGCATTTTTGAAAAGCGCCCGCAAAATAGCGCTCAAAAATGCGCTATGTCTGAAAGTAGCCTTAGTTTCTCGTGTATGAGACAGCCACTTGCTGCCAGTCACATTGCATTATAAAATACACTGGGCCTGAGTTTGGGTTCAGTCTCCCCCCAAAAAAAGTGAGATTAAAATTCTCACAAAGTGGATATACCTCAGTCCTCTTTGTTTCTCGTGTATCAGCCAGCCACTTGCTGCCACTCACATTGCATTGTAAAATACACTGGGCCTGAGTTTGGGTTCAGTCTCCCCCCCAAAAAAGTGAGATTCAAATTCTCACAAAGTGGATATACCTCAGTCCTCTTAGTTTCTCGTGTATGAGCCAGCCACTTGCTGCCAGTCACATTGCATTGTAAAATACACTGGGCCTGAGTTTGGGTTCAGTCTTCTCCCCAAAAAAGTGAGATTCAAATTCCCACAAAGTGGATATACCTCAGTCCTCTTAGTTTCTCGTGTATCAGCCAGCCACTTGCTGCTACTCACATTGCATTGTAAAATACACTGGGTCTGAGTTGTTGTTCAGTCTCCCCCCCAAAAAAAGTGAGATTCAAATTCTCACAAAGTGGATATACCTCAGTCCTCTTAGTTTCTCGTGTATGAGCCAGCCACTTGCTGCCACTCACATTGCGTCGTAAAATACACTGGGCCTGAGTTTGGGTTCAGTCTCCCCCCCAAAAAAAGTGAGATTCAAATTCTCACAAGGTGGATATACCTCAGTCCTCTTAGATTGTCGAGTATCAGCCAGCCACTTGCTGCCACTCACATTGCGTTGTAAAATACACTGGGCCTGAGTTGTTGTTCAGTCTCCCCCCCAAAAAAGTGAGATTCGAATTCTCACAAAGTGGATATACCTCAGTCCTTTAAGTTTCTCGTGTATCAGCCTGCCACTTGCTGCCACTCACATTGTGTTGTAAAATACACTGGGCCTGACTTGTGGTTCAGTCTCTCCCCCAAAAAAAGTGAGATTCAAATTCTCACAAAGTGGATATACCTCAGTCCTCTTAGTTCCTCGTGTATGAGCCAGCCACTTGCTGCCACTCACATTGCGTCGTAAAATACACTGGGCCTGAGTTTGGGTTCAGTCTCCCCCCCAAAAAAAGTGAGATTCAAATTCTCACAAGGTGGATATACCCCAGTCCTCTTAGATTGTCGAGTATCAGCCAGCCACTTGCTGCCACTCACTCACTCTCTGTAGTGTAGATGTAGTGATAGTATATTCTGCTGTGGATTTTTCTAGAGTTTTAATACTGACCGCTTAGTACTCTGTCCTATCCTTTTCTATTTTAGCTAGAAGTGCCTCTTTTGCTAAACTCTGTCTTTTCTGCCTGTGTACTTATTTCCTCTTAAACTCACAGTCAATATTTGTGGGGGGCTGCCTATCCTTTGGGGCTCTGCTCTGAGGCAAGATAGGATTTCCCATTTCCATCTTTAGGGGTATTTAGTCCTGCGGCTGTGTCGAGGTGTCTAGGCCATGTTAGGTGTTGTGAACTCCGTTTTCGGGCTCCCTCTTGTGGTCACGGATGGTATTGTGTGACTTTGGTTTTTTGGCTCCCCCTGGTGGTTTGGTTTATTATCCTGCGGGTCTGCTGGATCAGCTGCCTCGTTATTCACCAGGGAGGCTCCTATTTAGCTCTGCTTCTCTTCCACTTTTTGCCGGCTGTCAATGTATTCAGTGCTATTCTGATTACTCCTGATTATCTTGTTTTCTGCCTCTTCAGGATAAGCTAAGTTCTGTTTGAATATTTTTTGCTCATCTGCCTGCAATATGATTTCTGTGTATGATGAGTCTAGTCCAGCTTGCTAACATGTGATTTCTTTTTGCTGGTAAGCTCTGGGGTACGGAGTTGCTTCCCCCGCACCGTTAGTTGGTGCGGGGGCTCGAACAATCTCTGCGTGGATATTTTGAATAGGGTTTTTTATTGACCGCACAGTTTCCTTCCTATTTTCTGCTATCTAGTATTAGCGGGCCTCATTTGCTAAATCTGATTTCATCTCTGCGTTTCTGCTTTCCCCTTAACTCACCATTAATATTTGTGGGGGGCTATTCTATATCTTTGGGGTCTTCCACTGAGGCAAGTGAGGACTTACTTTCCCTTCAGGAATAGTCAGTTTCTCAGGCCGTGACGAGACGTCTAGGATTTTTTAGGTAACGTTCCACGGCTGCCTATAGTTGTTTGCGGATAGAATCAGGTTGCGGTCAATCTAGTTACCACTTCTTCAGAGCTAGTAGTCTGTTCAGTTACTTAGCTAGTCCGACCTGCGATCCTTGCCACTAGGATCATAACAGTACAGCCGGCCTATAAAGTGTTAATTGCATGGCAAAAGCAGGAGAAAAGAAGCTTGGAGATATATATATTTTTTTTTTGCTGCCGTGTGTCTAGCTGCTGTGTGTCTGGCTTCTCTCCTCCTCTTAATCTTGGTGTGGCTCTGAGTTCAGCTGCTGATATGGATATCCAGAGTTTAGCCTCTAGTGTAGATCATCTTGCTGCAAGGGTACAAAGTATTCAGGATTTTGTTGTGCACAGTCCTATGTCAGAGCCTAGAATACCTATTCCGGAGTTGTTTTCTGGAGATAGATCTGGGTTCCTGAATTTTAAGAACAATTGCAAGTTGTTTCTTTCTTTGAAACCTCGTTCCTCTGGGGATTCTGTTCAGCAAGTTAAGATTATTATTTCTTTCTTGCGTGGCGATCCTCAAGATTGGGCTTTCGCATTGGCTCCAGGGGATCCTGCGTTGCTCAGTGTGGATGCGTCTTTTCTGGCCCTTGGATTGCTCTATGAGGAACCTAATCTTGAGAACCAGGCTGAAAAAGCGTTGTTGGCTCTCTCTCAGGGGCAAGATGATGCAGAGGTGTACTGCCAGAAATTTCGGAAATGGTCGGTGCTTACTCAATGGAATGAGTGTGCCCTGGCTGCAAATTTCAGAAAAGGTCTTTCTGAAGCCATTAAGAATGTCATGGTGGGGTTCTCTACGCCTGCAGGTCTGAATGAGTCAATGACTCTGGCCATTCAGATTGATCGGCGTTTGCGGGAGCGCAAACCTGCGCACCATTTGGCGGTGTCTTCTGAACAGACACCTGAGTCTATGCAATGTGATAGAATTCTGACCAGAAGTGAACGGCAAAATTATAGACGGCAAAATGGGTTGTGCTTTTACTGTGGTGACTCAGCTCATGTTATCTCAGCATGCTCTAAGCGCACAAAAAAGATTGATAAATCTGTCACCATCGGTACTTTACAGCCTAAGTTTATTTTGTCTGTTACCCTGATTTGTTCCCTGTCATCTTACCCGGTTATGGCTTTTGTGGATTCAGGTGCTGCCCTGAGTCTGATGGATTTGTCCTTTGCCAGGCGCTGTGGTTTTGTTTTGGAGCCTTTAAAATTCCCTATTCCACTAAGGGGAATTGATGCTACACCATTGGCTACGAATAAACCTCAGTACTGGACACAAGTGACCATGTGCATGACTCCTGTTCATCAGGAGGTGATTCGCTTTCTTGTATTGCATAATTTGCATGATGTTGTCGTGTTGGGCCTGCCATGGTTGCAGACTCATAATCCAGTCCTGGATTGGAAAGCAATGTCTGTGTCAAGTTGGGGTTGTCAGGGAATTCATTGCGACGCTCCTGTGGTGTCAATTGCTTCATCCACTCCTTCTGAGGTCCCTGCGTTTTTGTCAGATTACCAGGATGTATTTGATGAGCCCAAACTCCGTTCTCTACCTCCTCATAGGGATTGTGATTGTGCTATAAATTTGATTCCTGGTAGTAAGTTTCCTAAGGGACGACTTTTCAATTTGTCAGTGCCGGAGCATGCTTCTATGCGGAGTTATATAAAGGAGTCTTTGGAGAAAGGACTTATTCACCCCTCCTCCTCCCCTCTTGGTGCGGGGTTCTTTTTTGTGGCTAAGAAGGATGGTTCCTTGAGACCTTGTATTGATTATCACCTTCTAAACAAAATCACGGTCAAATTTCAGTATCCTTTGCCATTGTTATCTGATCTGTTTGCTCGCATTAGGGGGTCTAGTTGGTTCACCAAGATAGATCTTCGTGGTGCGTATAACCTTGTGCGTATTAAGCAGGGTGATGAATGGAAAACTGCATTTAATACGCCCGAAGGCCATTTTGAGTACTTAGTGATGCCTTTTGGACTTTCTAACGCTCCTTCTGTCTTTCAGTCCTTTATGCACGACATCTTCCGCGAATATCTGGATAAATTTATGATTGTGTATCTGGATGATATTCAGTTTTTTTCGGATGATTGGGAGTCCCATGTTAAGCAGGTCAGGATGGTGTTTCAGGTCCTGCGTGCCAATGCTTTATTTGTGAAGGGCTCAAAATGTCTTTTTGGAGTCCAGAAGGTCTCTTTTTTGGGTTTCATTTTTTCTCCTTCTGCTATTGAGATGGACCCAGTCAAGGTTCAGGCTATTCATGACTGGACTCAGCCTACATCTGTTAAGAGTCTTCAGAAGTTCTTGGGTTTTGCTAATTTTTACCGTCGCTTCATCGCTAATTTTTCTGGTGTTGTTAAGCCATTGGCGGATTTGACAAAGAAGGGTTCTGATGTTACTAATTGGTCTCCTGCGGCTGTGGAGGCCTTTCGGGAGCTGAAGCGCCGGTTTTCTTCGGCTCCGGTCTTATGTCAGCCAGACGTCTCCCTTCCTTTCCAGGTCGAGGTTGATGCTTCTGAGATTGGAGCGGGGGCTGTTTTGTCGCAGAGAAGCTCTGATGGCTCTGTGATGAAGCCATGTGCTTTCTTTTCAAGAAAGTTTTCGCCTGCCGAGCGGAATTATGATGTTGGTAATCGGGAGTTGTTGGCTATGAAGTGGGCATTTGAGGAGTGGCGACATTGGCTCGAGGGAGCTAAGCATCGTGTGGTGGTCTTGACTGATCACAAGAATTTGATTTATCTCGAGTCGGCCAAGCGGCTGAATCCTAGACAGGCTCGTTGGTCATTGTTTTTCTCTCGTTTTGATTTCGTGGTCTCATACCTGCCTGGTTCGAAGAATGTGAAGGCTGATGCTCTTTCTAGGAGTTTTGTGCCTGACTCTCCTGGTGATTCAGAGCCAGCTGGTATCCTCAGAGAAGGGGTGATTTTGTCTGCCATCTCCCCAGATTTGCGACGAGTGCTGCAGGAGTTTCAGGCGGATAGACCTGACCGTTGTCCACCGGAGAGACTGTTTGTCCCGGATAGATGGACCAGCAGAGTTATTTCCGAGGTTCATTCTTCGGTGTTGGCAGGCCATCCTGGGATTTTTGGTACCAGAGATTTGGTGGCTAGGTCCTTCTGGTGGCCTTCCTTGTCGCGGGATGTGCGTTCCTTTGTGCAGTCTTGTGGAATTTGTGCTCGGGCTAAGCCTTGCTGTTCTCGTGCCAGTGGCTTGTTGTTGCCTTTGCCTGTCCCGAAGAGGCCTTGGACGCACATTTCCATGGATTTTATTTCAGATCTCCCTGTCTCTCAGAGAATGTCGGTCATTTGGGTGGTGCGTGATCGTTTTTCTAAAATGGTCCATTTGGTGCCCTTGCCTAAGTTGCCTCCGAGTTGGTTCCTCTGTTTTTTCAAAATGTGGTTCGTTTGCACGGGATCCCTGAAAATATTGTTTCCGACAGAGGATCCCAGTTTGTGTCTAGATTTTGGCGGACCTTTTGTGCTAAGATGGGCATTAATTTGTCTTTTTTGTCGGCCTTCCATCCTCAGACGAATGGCCAAACCGAGCGCACTAATCAGACTTTGGAAACCTATTTAAGATGTTTTGTTTCTGCTGATCAGGACGACTGGGTGACTTTTTTGCCATTGGCCGAGTTTGCCCTTAATAATCGGGCTAGTTCTGCTACTTTGGTTTTGCCTTTTTTTTTGTAATTCAGGGTTTCATCCTCGTTTTTCCTCGGGTCAGGTGGAGTCTTCTGACTGTCCTGGAGTGGATGTTGTGGTGGATAGGTTGCATCAGATTTGGAATCATGTGGTGGACAATTTGAAGCTGTCACAAGAGAAGGCTCAGCGCTTTGCCAACTGCTGTCGCTGTGTGGGTCCCCGACTTCGCGTTGGGGATTTGGTGTGGTTGTCTTCTCGCTTTGTTCCTATGAAGGTCTCCTCTCCTAAGTTTAAGCCTCGGTTTATCGGTCCTTATAAGATTTTGGAAGTCCTTAACCCTGTGTCATTTCGTTTGGACCTCCCGGCATCGTTTGCTATTCATAATGTGTTCCATCGGTCGTTGTTGCGGAGGTATGTGGTGCCTGTGGTTCCTTCGGTTGAGCCTCCTGCCCCTGTGCTGGTTGAGGGAGAATTGGAATACGTGGTGGAGAAGATCTTGGATTCTCGTATTTCTAGACGGAGGCTTCAGTATTTGGTTAAGTGGAAAGGCTATGGTCAGGAGGATAATTCCTGGGTTGTCGCCTCTGATGTTCATGCGGCCAATTTGGTTCGTGCCTTCCATGTGGCTCACCCTGATCGCCCTGGGGGTTTTGATGAGGGTTCGGTGACCCCTCCTCAAGGGGGGAGGTACTGTTGTGAACTCCGTTTTCGGGCTCCCTCTTGTGGTCACGGATGGTATTGTGTGACTTTGGTTTTTTGGCACCCCCTGGTGGTTTGGTTTATTATCCTGCGGGTCTGCTGGATCAGCTGCCTCGTTATTCACCAGGGAGGCTCCTATTTAGCTCTGCTTCTCTTCCACTTTTTGCCGGCTGTCAATGTATTCAGTGCTATTCTGATTACTCCTGATTATCTCGTTTTCTGCCTCTTTAGGATAAGCTAAGTTCTGTTTGAATATTTTTTGCTCATCTGCCTGCAATATGATTTCTGTGTATGATGAGTCTAGTCCAGCTTGCTAACATGTGATTTCTTTTTGCTGGTAAGCTCTGGGGTACGGAGTTGCTTCCCCCGCACCGTTAGTTGGTGCGGGGGCTCGAGCAATCTATGCGTGGATATTTTGAATAGGGTTTTTTATTGACCGCACAGTTTCCTTCCTATTTTCTGCTATCTAGTATTAGCGGGCCTCATTTGCTAAATCTGATTTCATCTTTGCGTTTCTGCTTTCCCCTTAACTCACCGTTAATATTTGTGGGGGGCTATTTTATATCTTTGGGGTCTTCCACTGAGGCAAGTGAGGACTTACTTTCCCTTCAGGAATAGTCAGTTTCTCAGGCCGTGACGAGACGTCTAGGATTTTTTAGGTAACGTTCCACGGCTGCCTATAGTTGTTTGCGGATAAGATCAGGTTGCGGTCAATCTAGTTACCACTTCCCCAGAGCTAGTAGTCTGTTCAGTTACTTAGCTAGTCCAACCTGAGATCCTTGCCACTAGGATCATAACAGTACAGCCGGCCTATAAAGTGTTAATTGCATGGCAGAAGCAGGAGAAAAGAAGCTTGGAGATTTTTTTTTTTTTTTTTGCTGCCGTGTGTCTAGCTGCTGTGTGTCTGGCTTCTCTCCTCCTCTTAATCTTGGTGTGGCTCTGAGTTCAGCTGCTGATATGGATATCCAGAGTTTAGCCTCCAGTGTAGATCATCTTGCTGCAAGGGTACAAAGTATTCAGGATTTTGTTGTGCACAGTCCTATGTCAGAGCCTAGAATACCTATTCCGGAGTTGTTTTCTGGAAATAGATCTAGGTTCCTGAATTTTAAGAACAATTGCAAGTTGTTTCTTTCTTTGAAACCTCGTTCCTCTGGGGATTCTGTTCAGCAAGTTAAGATTATTATTTCTTTCTTGCGTGATCCAATTAGGGGCAATTTAAATCTCTTTTTTTTATGTGGGAGACAGCTGCAAAAACCAGGCCCACTGTATTACACTACACAATGTAAGTGGCAGAACGTGGCTGGCAGATATACGACAAAAAGAGCTGACACAGATCCACTTAGGGGCAATTTAAATCTCCCTTTATTATGTGGGAGACTGCTGCAAAAACCATGACCACTGTATTACACTCCACAATGTAAGTGGTAGAACGTGGCTGGCAGATATCTGACAAACAGAGCTGACGCAGATTCACTTAGGGGCAATTTAAATCTCCCTTTATTATGTGGGAGACTGCTGCAAAAACCAGGCCCACTGTTTTACACTACACAATGTAAGTGGCAGAACGTGGCTGGCAGATAAACGACAAACAGAGCTGATGCAGATCCACTTAGTGGCAATTTAAATCTCCATTTTTTGTGTGGGAGACTGCGGAAAAAATGAGGCCCACTGTATTACTTTACACAATGTAAGTGGCAGAAAGCGGCTGGCAGATATACTACAAACAGAACTGACGCAGATCCACTTAAGGGCAACTTAAATCTCCCTTTTTTGTGTGGGAGACTGCTGCAAAAATCAAGCCCACTGTATTAAACTACACAAAGTAAGTGGCAGAAAGTGGCTGGCAGATATACGACAAACAGAACTGATGCAGATCCACTTAGTGGCAATTTAAATCTCCCTTTTTTGTGAGGGAGACTGCTGCAAAAACCAGGCCCACTGTATTACACTACACAATGTAAGTGGCAGAAAGTGGCTGGCAGATATACAACAAACAGAGCTGACACAGATCCACTTAGGGGCAATTTAAATCTCCTTTTATAATGTGGGAGACTGCTGCAAATACCAGGCCCACTGTATTACACTACACAATGTAAGTGGCAGAAAGTGGCTTGCCGATAAACGACAAACAGAGCTGACGCAGATCCACTTAGTGGCATTTTAAATCTCCCTTTTTTGTGTGGGAGACTGCTGCAAAAATCAGGCCCACTGTATTACACTACACAATATAAGTGGCAGAACGTGGCTGGCAGATATAAGACAAACAGAGCTGGCCCAGATCCACTTAGTTGCAATTTAAATCTCCGTTTATTATGTGGGAGACTGCTGCAAAAACCAGGCCCACTGTATTACACTACACAATGTAAGTGGCAGAAAGTGGCTTGCCGATATACGACAAACAGAGCTGACGCAGATCCACTTAGTGGCATTTTAAATCTCCCTTTTTTGTGTGAGAGACTGCTGCAAAAACCAGGCCCAATGTATTACACTACACAATGTAAGTGGCAGAAAGTGGCTGGCAGATATACGACAAACAGAGCTGGCCCAGATCCACTTAGTTGCAATTTAAATCTCCGTTTATTATGTGGGAGACTGCTGCAAAAACCAGGCCCACTGTATTACACTACACAATGTAAGTGGCAGAAAGTGGCTGGCAGATATACGACAAACAGAGCTTGCCCAGATCCACTTAGTTGAAATTTAAATCTTCTTTTTTGTGTGGGAGACTGCTGCAAAAATCAGACCCACTGTATTACACTACACAATGTAAGTGGCAGAAAGTGGCTGGCAGATATACGACAAACAGAGCTGGCCCAGATCCACTTAGTTGCAATTTAAATCTCCGTTTATTATGTGGGAGACTGCTGCAAAAACCAGGCCCACTGTATTACACTACACAATGTAAGTGGCAGAAAGTGGCTGGCAGATATACGACAAACAGAGCTTGCCCAGATCCACTTAGTTGAAATTTAAATCTTCTTTTTTGTGTGGGAGACTGCTGCAAAAATCAGACCCACTGTATTACACTACACAATGTAAGTGGCAGAAAGTGGCTGGCAGATATACGACAAACAGAACTGATGCAGATCCACTTAGTGGCAATTTAAATCTCCCTTTATTATGTGGGAGACTGCTGCAAAAACCAGGCCTACTGTATTACACTACACAATGTAAGTGGCAGAAAGTGGCTGGCAGATATACGACAAACAGAACTGATGCAGATCCACTTAGGGGCAATTTAAATCTTCCTTTTTTGTGTGGGAGACTGCTGCAAAAATCACGCCCACTGTATTACGCTACACAATGTAAGTGGCAGAACGTGGCTGGCAGATATACGACAAACAGAACTGACGCAGATCCACTTAGTGGCAATTTAAATCTCCCTATTTTGTGTGGGAGACTGCTGCAAAAACGAGGCCCACTGTATTACGCTACACAAAGTAAGTGGCAGAAAGGGGCTGGCAGATATACGACAAGCAGAACTGACGCAGATCCACTTAGGGGCAATTTAAATCTCCCTTTATTAAGTTTAGAGTCTGCAGCAAAAACCAGGTCCACTGTATTACACTACACATTGTAAGTGGCAGAAAGTAGCTGGCAGATATACGACAAACAGAACTGACGCAGATCCACTTAGTGGCAATTTAAATCTCCCTTTAACATGTGGCAGACTGCTGCAAAAATCAGGCTCACTGTATTACACTACTCAATGTAAGTGGCAGAAAGTGGCTGGCATATATACAACAAACACAACTGACGCAGATCCAATTAGGGGCAATTTAAATCTCTCTTTTTTGTGTGGGAGACTGCTGCAAAAATCAGGCCCACTGTATTACACTACACAATGTAAGTGGCAGAAAGTGGTTGGCAGATATACGACAAACAGAACTGACGCAGATCCACTTAGGGGCAATTTAAATCTCCCTTTTTTATGTGGGAGACTGCTGAAAAAACCAGGCCCACTGTATTACACTACACAATGTAAGTGGCAGAAATTGGCTGGCAGATATACGACAAACAGAACTGACGCAGATCCACTTAGTGGCAATTTATCTCTCCCTTTTTTGTGTGGGAGACTCCTGCAAAAATCAGGCCCACTGTATTACACTACACAATGTAAGTGGCAGAAAGTGGCTGGCAGATATACGACAAACAGAAATGACGCAGATTCACTTAGGGACATTTTAAATCTCCCTTTATTATGTTGGAGACTGCTGCAAAAACCAGGCCCACTGTATTACACTACACAACGTAAGTGGCAGAAAGTGGCTGGCAGATATACGACAAACAGAACTGATGCAGATCCACTTAGGGGCAATTTAAATCTCCCTTTATTATGTGGGAGACTGCTGAAAAAAACAGGCCCACTGTATTACACTACACAATGTAAGTGGCAGAACGTGGCTGGCAGATATACGACAAACAGAACTGATGCAGATCCACTTAGTGGCAATTTAAATCTCCCTTTTTTGTGTGGGAGACTGCTGCAAAAACCAGGCCCACTGTATTACACTACACAATGTAAGCGGCTGAAAGTGGCTGGCAGATATACGACAAACAGAACTGACGCAGATCCAATTGGGGGCAATTTAAATCTCCCATTATTATGTGGGAGACTGCTGCAAAAATCATGCCCACTGTATTACACTCCACAATGTAAGTGGTAGAACGTGGCTGGCAGATATATGACAAACAGAGCTGACGCAGATTCACTTAGTGGCAATTTAAATCTCCCTTTTTTGTGTGGGAGACTGCTGCTAAAATCAGGTCCACTGTATTACACTACACAATGTAAGTGGCAGAAAGTGGTTGGCAGATATACGACAAACAGAACTGATGCAGATCCAAATAGGGGCAATTTAAATCTCCCTTTATTATGTGGGAGACTGCTGCAAAAACCAGGCCTACTGTATTACACTACACAATGTAAGTGGCAGAAATTGGCTGGCAGATATAAGACAAACAGAACTGACGCAGATCCACTTAGTGGCAATTTAATTATCCCTTTTTTGTGTGGGAGACTGCTGCAAAAACCAGGCCCACTGTATTACTCTACACAATGTAATTGGCAGAAAGTGGCTGGCAGATATACAACAAACAGAGCTGACGCAGATCCAATTAAGGGCAATTTAAATCTCCCTTTATTATGTGGGCGACTGCTGCAAAACCCATAGTAAATATAGAAAAACTGACTGAACAGCCATCTAGTCTGAACTGGTGCATAACCAAAAAGTCTTACATAGCAAATAGATAATGGCTGCACTCAAGTTTATTGTGCTAAAGCAAGGAAATGTGCAATACATGAAATGTGAACAGCATAATGGCTTGTGAAATTTATGAAAAAACACATGAGATTTTTAGCACAAAATTTGGCCAAATGTTGTGAGCCCATTCACCAAACGTCAAGGTAATCTCAGATCGAATGGGTAACTAACCTGTCTGCCTAGTGTGAACACTTACCTATGGCTAATAAAATGGTAAAGCCTGTATTTATAGAGGAGGTTAGAACCAACTGTGTTTGGATGTAATTAAAATCACAGCATGGTGAAGGGCGGGGCGTTCAAGTCAGAAAAAGCAATACATAGTAAATATAGAAAAACTGACTGAACAGCCATCTAGTCTGAACTGGTGCATAACCAAAAAGTCTTACATAGCAAATAGATAATGGCTGCACTCAAGTTTATTGTGCTAAAGCAAGGAAATGTGCAATACATGAAATGTGAACAGCATAATGGCTTGTGAAATTTATGAAAAAACACATGAGATTTTTAGCACAAAATTTGGCCAAATGTTGTAAGCCCATTCACCAAACGTCAAGGTAATCTCAGATCGAATGGGTAACTAACCTGTCTGCCTAGTGTGAACACTTACCTATGGCTAATAAAATGGTAAAGCCTGTATTTATAGAGGAGGTTAGAACCAACTGTGTTTGGATGTAATTAAAATCACAGCATGGTGAAGGGCGGGGCGTTCAAGTCAGAAAAAGCAATACATAGTAAATATAGAAAAACTGACTGAACAGCCATCTAGTCTGAACTGGTGCATAACCAAAAAGTCTTACATAGCAAATAGATAATGGCTGCACTCAAGTTTATTGTGCTAAAGCAAGGAAATGTGCAATACATGAAATGTGAACAGCATAATGGCTTGTGAAATTTATGAAAAAACACATGAGATTTTTAGCACAAAAGTTGGCCAAATGTTGTGAGCCCATTCACCTGACTTGAACGCCCCGCCCTTCACCATGCTGTGATTTTAATTACATCCAAACACAGTTGGTTCTAACCTCCTCTATAAATACAGGCTTTACCATTTTATTAGCCATAGGTAAGTGTTCACACTAGGCAGACAGGTTAGTTACCCATTCGATCTGAGATTACCTTGACGTTTGGTGAATGGGCTCACAACATTTGGCCAAATTTTGTGCTAAAAATCTCATGTGTTTTTTCATAAATTTCACAAGCCATTATGCTGTTCACATTTCATGTATTGCACATTTCCTTGCTTTAGCACAATAAACTAGAGTGCAGCCATTATCTATTTGCTATGTAAGACTTTTTGGTTATGCACCAGTTCAGACTAGATGGCTGTTCAGTCAGTTTTTCTATATTTACTATGTATTGCTTTTTCTGACTTGAACGCCCCGCCCTTCACCATGCTGTGATTTTAATTACATCCAAACACAGTTGGTTCTAACCTCCTCTATAAATACAGGCTTTACCATTTTATTAGCCATAGGTAAGTGTTCACACTAGGCAGACAGGTTAGTTACCCATTCGATCTGAGATTACCTTGACGTTTGGTGAATGGGCTCACAACATTTGGCCAAATTTTGTGCTAAAAATCTCATGTGTTTTTTCATAAATTTCACAAGCCATTATGCTGTTCACATTTCATGTATTGCACATTTCCTTGCTTTAGCACAATAAACTTGAGTGCAGCCATTATCTATTTGCTGCAAAAACCAGGCACACTGTATTACACTACACAATGTAAGTGGCAGAAAGTGGCTGGCAGATATACGACAAACAGAGCTGACGCAGATCCACTTAGTTGCAATTTAAATCTTCTTTTTTGTGTGGGAGACTGCTGCAAAAATCAGGACCACTGTATTACACTACACAACGTAAGTGGCAGAAAGTGGCTGGCAGATATACGACAAACAGAAATGACGCAGATCCAATTAGGGGCAATTTAAATCTCCCTTTATTATGTGGGAGACTGCTGCAAAAAACATGCCCACTGTATTACACTCCACAATGTAAGTGGTAGAACGGGGCTGGCAGATATATGACAAACAGCTGATGCAGATTCACTTAGTGGCAATTTAAATCTCCCTTTTTTGTGTGGGAGACTGCTGCAAACATCAGGCCCACTGTATTACACTACACAATGTAAGTGGCAGAAAGTGGCTGGCAGATATACAACAAACAGAACTGATGCAGATCCAATTAGGGGCAATTTAAATTTCCCTTTATTATGTGGAAGACTGCTGAAAAACCAGGCCCACTGTATTACACTACACAATGTAAGTGGCAGAAAGTGGATGGCAGATATACGACAAACAGAGCTGACGCAGATCCACTTAGTTGCAATTTAAATCTTCTTTTTTGTGTGGGAGACTGCTGCAAAAATCAGGTCCACTGTATTACACTACACAATGTAAGTGGCAGAACGTGGCTGGCAGATATACGACAAACAGAACTGATGCAGATCCACTTAGTGGCAATTTAAATCTCCCTTTTTTGTGTGGGAGACTGCTGCAAAAACCAGGCCCACTGTATTACACTACACAATGTAAGCGGCTGAAAGTGGCTGGCAGATATACGACAAACAGAACTGACGCAGATCCAATTGGGGGCAATTTAAATCTCCCATTATTATGTGGGAGACTGCTGCAAAAACCATGCCCACTGTATTACACTCCACAATGTAAGTGGTAGAACGTGGCTGGCAGATATATGACAAACAGAGCTGACGCAGATTCACTTAGTGGCAATTTAAATCTCCCTTTTTTGTGTGGGAGACTGCTGCTAAAATCTGGTCCACTGTTTTACACTACACAATGTAAGTGGCAGAAAGTGGTTGGCAGATATACGACAAACAGAACTGATGCAGATCCAAATAGGGGCAATTTAAATCTCCCTTTATTATGTGGGAGACTGCTGCAAAAACCAGGCCTACTGTATTACACTACACAATGTAAGTGGCAGAAATTGGCTGGCAGATATAAGACAAACAGAACTGACGCAGATCCACTTAGTGGCAATTTAATTCTCCCTTTTTTGTGTGGGAGACTGCTGCAAAAACCAGGCCCACTGTATTACTCTACACAATGTAATTGGCAGAAAGTGGCTGGCAGATATACAACAAACAGAGCTGACGCAGATCCAATTAAGGGCAATTTAAATCTCCCTTTATTATGTGGGCGACTGCTGCAAAAACCAGGCACACTGTATTACACTACACAATGTAAGTGGCAGAAAGTGGCTGGCAGATATACGACAAACAGAGCTGACGCAGATCCACTTAGTTGCAATTTAAATCTTATTTTTTGTGTGGGAGACTGCTGCAAAAATCAGGTCCACTGTATTACACTACACAATGTAAGTGGCAGAACGTGGCTGGCAGATATACGACAAACAGAACTGATGCAGATCCACTTAGTGGCAATTTAAATCTCCCTTTTTTGTGTGGGAGACTGCTGCAAAAACCAGGCCCACTGTATTACACTACACAATGTAAGCGGCTGAAAGTGGCTGGCAGATATACGACAAACAGAACTGACGCAGATCCAATTGGGGCAATTTAAATCTCCCATTATTATGTGGGAGACTGCTGCAAAAACCATGCCCACTGTATTACACTCCACAATGTAAGTGGTAGAACGTGGCTGGCAGATATATGACAAACAGAGCTGACGCAGATTCACTTAGTGGCAATTTAAATCTCCCTTTTTTGTGTGGGAGACTGCTGCTAAAATCAGGTCCACTGTATTACACTACACAATGTAAGTGGCAGAAAGTGGTTGGCAGATATACGACAAACAGAACTGATGCAGATCCAAATAGGGGCAATTTAAATCTCCCTTTATTATGTGGGAGACTGCTGCAAAAACCAGGCCTACTGTATTACACTACACAATGTAAGTGGCAGAAATTGGCTGGCAGATATAAGACAAACAGAACTGACGCAGATCCACTTAGTGGCAATTTAATTCTCCCTTTTTTGTGTGGGAGACTGCTGCAAAAACCAGGCCCACTGTATTACTCTACACAATGTAATTGGCAGAAAGTGGCTGGCAGATATACAACAAACAGAGCTGACGCAGATCCAATTAAGGGCAATTTAAATCTCCCTTTATTATGTGGGCGACTGCTGCAAAACCCATAGTAAATATTGAAAAACTGACTGAACAGCCATCTAGTCTGAACTGGTGCATAACCAAAAAGTCTTACATAGCAAATAGATAATGGCTGCACTCAAGTTTATTGTGCTAAAGCAAGGAAATGTGCAATACATGAAATGTGAACAGCATAATGGCTTGTGAAATTTATGAAAAAACACATGAGAAATTTTTAGCACAAAATTTGGCCAAATGTTGTGAGCCCATTCACCAAACGTCAAGGTAATCTCAGATCGAATGGGTAACTAACCTGTCTGCCTAGTGTGAACACTTACCTATGGCTAATAAAATGGTAAAGCCTGTATTTATAGAGGAGGTTAGAACCAACTGTGTTTGGATGTAATTAAAATCACAGCATGGTGAAGGGCGGGGCGTTCAAGTCAGAAAAAGCAATACATAGTAAATATAGAAAAACTGACTGAACAGCCATCTAGTCTGAACTGGTGCATAACCAAAAAGTCTTACATAGCAAATAGATAATGGCTGCACTCAAGTTTATTGTGCTAAAGCAAGGAAATGTACAATACATGAAATGTGAACAGCATAATGGCTTGTGAAATTTATGAAAAAACACATGAGATTTTTAGCACAAAATTTGACCAAATGTTGTGAGCCCATTCACCAAACGTCAAGGTAATCTCAGATCGAATGGGTAACTAACCTGTCTGCCTAGTGTGAACACTTACCTATGGCTAATAAAATGGTAAAGCCTGTATTTATAGAGGAGGTTAGAACCAACTGTGTTTGGATGTAATTAAAATCACAGCATGGTGAAGGGCGGGGCGTTCAAGTCAGAAAAAGCAATACATAGTAAATATAGAAAAACTGACTGAACAGCCATCTAGTCTGAACTGGTGCATAACCAAAAAGTCTTACATAGCAAATAGATAATGGCTGCACTCAAGTTTATTGTGCTAAAGCAAGGAAATGTGCAATACATGAAATGTGAACAGCATAATGGCTTGTGAAATTTATGAAAAAACACATGAGATTTTTAGAACAAAATTTGGCCAAATGTTGTGAGCCCATTCACCTGACTTGAACGCCCCGCCCTTCACCATGCTGTGATTTTAATTACATCCAAACACAGTTGGTTCTAACCTCCTCTATAAATACAGGCTTTACCATTTTATTAGCCATAGGTAAGTGTTCACACTAGGCAGACAGGTTAGTTACCCATTCGATCTGAGATTACCTTGACGTTTGGTGAATTGGCTCACAACATTTGGCCAAATTTTGTGCTAAAAATCGCATGTGTTTTTTCATAAATTTCACAAGCCATTATGCTGTTCACATTTCATGTATTGCACATTTCCTTGCTTTAGCACAATAAACTTGAGTGCAGCCATTATCTATTTGCTATGTAAGACTTTTTGGTTATGCACCAGTTCAGACTAGATGGCTGTTCAGTCAGTTTTTCTATATTTACTATGTATTGCTTTTTCTGACTTGAACGCCCCGCCCTTCACCATGCTGTGATTTTAATTACATCCAAACACAGTTGGTTCTAACCTCCTCTATAAATACAGGCTTTACCATTTTATTAGCCATAGGTAAGTGTTCACACTAGGCAGACAGGTTAGTTACCCATTCGATCTGAGATTACCTTGACGTTTGGTGAATGGGCTCACAACATTTGGCCAAATTTTGTGCTAAAAATCTCATGTGTTTTTTCATAAATTTCACAAGCCATTATGCTGTTCACATTTCATGTATTGCACATTTCCTTGCTTTAGCACAATAAACTTGAGTGCAGCCATTATCTATTTGCTGCAAAAACCAGGCACACTGTATTACACTACACAATATAAGTGGCAGAAAGTGGCTGGCAGATATACGACAAACAGAGCTGACGCAGATCCACTTAGTTGCAATTTAAATCTTCTTTTTTGTGTGGGAGACTGCTGCAAAAATCAGGACCACTGTATTACACTACACAACGTAAGTGGCAGAAAGTGGCTGGCAGATATACGACAAACAGAAATGACGCAGATCCAATTAGGGGCAATTTAAATCTCTCTTTTTTATGTGGGAGACAGCTGCAAAAACCAGGCCTACTGTATTACACTACACAATGTAAGTGGCAGAACGTGGCTGGCAGATATACGACAAAAAAGAGCTGACACAGATCCACTTAGGGGCAATTTAAATCTCCCTTTATTATGTGGGAGACTGCTGCAAAAAACATGCCCACTGTATTACACTCCACAATGTAAGTGGTAGAACGGGGCTGGCAGATATATGACAAACAGAGCTGACGCAGATTCACTTAGTGGCAATTTAAATCTCCCTTTTTTGTGTGGGAGACTGCTGCAAACATCAGGCCCACTGTATTACACTACACAATGTAAGTGGCAGAAAGTGGTTGGCAGATATACGACAAACAGAACTGATGCAGATCCAATTAGGGGCAATTTAAATCTCCCTTTATTATGTGGGAGACTGCTGCAAAAACCAGGCCCACTGTATTACACTACACAATGTAAGTGGCAGAACGTGGCTGGCAGCTAATCGACAAGCAGAGCTGATGCAGATCCACTTAGTGGCAATTTAAATCTCCATTTTTTGTGTGGGAGACTGCGGAAAAAATCAGGCCCACTGTATTACTTTACACAATGTAAGTGGCAGAAAGCGGCTGGCAGATATACTACAAACAGAACTGACGCAGATCCACTTAAGGGCAACTTAAATCTCCCTTTTTTGTGTGGGAGACTGCTGCAAAAATCAAGCCCACTGTATTAAACTACACAAAGTAAGTGGCAGAAAGTGGCTGGCAGATATACGACAAACAGAACTGATGCAGATCCACTTAGTGGCAATTTAAATCTCCCTTTTTTGTGTGGGAGACTGCTGCAAAAACCAGGCCCACTGTATTACACTACACAATGTAAGTGGCAGAAAATGGCTGGCAGATATACGACAAACAGAGCTGATGCAGATTCACTTAGAGGCAATTTAAATCTCCTTTTATTATGTGGGAGACTGCTGCAAAAACCAGGCCCACTGTATTACACTACACAATGTAAGTGGCAGAAAGTGTCTTGCAGATATAACACAAACAGAGTTGATGCAGATCCACTTAGTGGCATTTTAAAACTCCCTTTTTTGTGTGGGAGACTGCTGCAAAAATGAGGCCCACTGTATTATACTACACAATGTAAGTGGCAGAACGTGGCTGGCAGATATACGACAAACAGAACTGACGCAGATCCACTTAGGGGCCATTTAAATCTTCCTTTTTTGTGTGGGAGACTGCTGCAAAAATCAGGACCACTGTATTACACTACACAACGTAAGTGGCAGAAAGTGGCTGGCAGATATACGACAAACAGAACTGACGCAGATCCAATTAGGGGCAATTTAAATCTCTCTTTTTTATGTGGGAGACTGTTGCAAAAACCAGGCCCACTGTATTACACTACACAATGTAAGTGGCAGAACGTGGCTGGCAGATATACGACAAAAAGAGCTTACACAGATCAACTTCGTGGCAATTTAAATCTCCCTTTATTATGTCGCAGACTGCTGCAAAAACCAGGCCCACTGTATTACACTACACAATGTAAGTGGCAGAAAGTGGCTGGCAGATATACGACAAACAGAGCTGACGCAGATCCACTTAGTGGCAATTTAAATCTCCATTTAATATGTGGGAGACCGCTGCAAAAACCAGGCCCACTGTATTACACTACACAATGTAAGTGGTAGAACGTGGCTGGCAGAGATACGACAAACAGAACTGACGCAGATCCACTTAGGGGCAATTTAAACCTCCATTTTTTGTGTGGGAGACTGCTGTAAAAACCAGGCCCACTGTATTACACTACACATTGTAAGTGGCAGAAACTGGCTGGCAGATATACGACAAACAGAACTGACGCAGATCCAATTAGGGGCAATTTAAATCTCTCATTATTATGTGGGACACTGCTGCAAAAACCAGGCCCACTGTATTACTCTCCACAATGTAAGTGGCAGAATGTGGCTGGCAGATATATGACAAACAGTGCTGATGCAGATCCAATTAGGGGCAATTTAAATATCCCTTTATTATGTGGGAGACTGCAGCAAAAACCAGGCCCACTGTATTACACTACACAATGTAAGTGGCAGAACGTGGCTGGCAGATAAACGACAAACAGAGCTGACGCAGATCCACTTAGTGGCAATTTAAATCTCCATTTTTTGTGTGGGAGACTGCGGAAAAAATCAGGCCTACTGTATTACACTACACAATGTAAGTGGCAGAACGTGGCTGGCAGATATACGACAAACAGAACTGACGCAGATCCACTTAGTGGCAATTTAAGTCTCCCTTTTTTGTGCGGGAGACTGCTGCAAAAAACAGGACCACTGTATTACACTACACAATGTAAGTAGCAGAAAGCGGCTGGCAGATATACGACAAACAGAACTGACTCAGATCCACTTAGTGGCAATTTAAATCTCCCTTTTTTGTGTGGGATACTGCTGCAAATATCATGCCCACTGTATTATACTACACAATGTAAGTAGCAGAAAGTGGCTGGCAGATATACGACAAACAGAACTGACGCAGATCCACTTAGGGGCAATTTGAATCTCCCTTTTTTGTGTGGGAGACTGCTGCAAAAATCAGGCCCACTGTATTACACTACACAATGTAAGTGGCAGAACGTGGCTGGCAGATATATGACAAAAAGAACTGATGCAGATCCACTTAGTGGCAATTTAAATCTCCCTTTTTTGGGTGGGATACTGCTGCAAATATCATGCCCACTGTATTATACTACACAATGTAAGTAGCAGAAAGTGGCTGGCAGATATACGACAAACAGAACTGACGCAGATCCACTTAGGGGCAATTTAAATCTCCCTTTTTTGTGTGGGAGACTGCTGCAAAAATCAGGCCCACTGTATTACACTACACAATGTAAGTGGCAGAACGTGGCTGGCAGATATATGACAAAAAGAACTGATGCAGATCCACTTAGTGGCAATTTAAATCTCCCTTTTTTGTGTGGAAGACTGCTGCAAAAACCTGTCACAGGGTACTGGGTAGACTACAGCTGATTACCCGGGCCCCTGCAATATCCCTCAAACTAGGGAAACCCTGTCTGTCCCTCTCCCAGAGTTTACACTGAAGGTGTGCATGTCTGGGCCGCCAGGCCTGATTCGGAGTCCTGTTTCAGTACTAAGCTGAAACCTCCACCCACCACTGTTGTGAACTCTGTTTCCGGGCTCCCTCCTGTTTTCGTGAGTGGTACTGTGTCAGTTCTCTCTTTGGGCTCCCCCTGGTGGCTCTTTTTGTTATTTTGCAGGTTTCTGGCTGGGATCAGCTGTCTCGTCATCTGCTAGTCAGGTTTCCTATTTAATCCACCTGGTCCTTCATTCCTTGCCTGTTGTCGTTGTATTCAGTGCTATTCTGATTGCTCCTGTCTACATCCGTTATCAGTCTCTCAAGAGAAGCTAAGTTTTGTTTGCTTATTTTTGCTCATCTGTGTTCAAGATGTTTCTTAGTATATTATGAGTTTTGTCCAGCTTGCTAATATGTGATTTCCTTGCCTGCTGGTGCTCTGGGGTGCTGAGTTGCTCCCCCCACATCGTTAGTGTGTGTGGGGGTTCTCGCATTCTCTGCGTGGATATTTTTGCATAGGGTTTTTTACTGACCGCACAGATCCCTTGCTATTTTCTGCTATCTAGTGTTAGCGGGCCTCATTTGCTCAACCTGTTTCATCTCTGCGTTTGTCTTTTCCTCTTAACTCACCGTTATTATTTGTGGGGGGGCTTCTATATCTCTGGGGTTATTTCTCTGAGGCAAGTGAGGTCTTTACTTTCTCTTTAGGGGTAGTCAGTTTCTCAGGCCGTGAAGAGACGTCTAGGATTTCAGGAAACGTTCCACGGCTGCCTATAGTCTGTGCGGTTAGGATCAGGTTTTGAGGTCAGTCCAGTTACCACATCCCCAGAGCTCGTCCTATTATCTTTTACTTAGCTGGTTAGATTTGTGATCCTAAGCCACTGAGGATCATAACACACCACCCAGTGATAAGACCTCTCACCAACCCCTACAGAAAGCACAGACAGGGAAAACTAAAAAACGCACCACGCCGCAGACACACAGGAAAATACTATAATGTGCACAGGGCAAAACAATACAAATATTGGAAGGAGAAATATAACGAAGGATAATACACCACCAGATACGATATTTCCTCTCCTAGACCACCACTCCAGACCGAGATCACAAGGCACAAGACACAAGCTATAATCGGCGATGCCCAAAGCCCAGCAAAACTATTTAAAGGCAATGGGCGTGACTAAGCCTCCAACCCGAATACCAGCCAGATTAACCCCGGACAATCTGGATCAATCTAGCCAGCGCCACTAAGCATATAGTGGACGAATGAGGAATTACCGCTGTCTGTCAGACGCCCTAGTGTGAACAGCGTCTGACATGACAAAACCAGGCCCACTGTATTACACTAAACAATGTAAGTGGCAGAAAGTGGCTGGCAGATATACGACAAACAGAACTGACGCAGATCCACTTAGTGGCAATTTAAATCTCCCTTTTTTGTGTGGGAGACTGCTGCAAAAATCAGGCCCACTGTATTACACTACACAATGTAAGTGGCAGAACGTGGCTGGCAGATATATGACAAAAAGAACTGATGCAGATCCACTTAGTGGCAATTTAAATCTCCCTTTTTTGTGTGGAAGACTGCTGCAAAAACCTGTCACAGGGTACTGGGTAGACTACAGCTGATTACCCGGGCCCCTGCAATATCCCTCAAACTAGGGAAACCCTGTCTGTCCCTCTCCCAGAGTTTACACTGAAGGTGTGCATGTCTGGGCCGCCAGGCCTGATTCGGAGTCCTGTTTCAGTACTAAGCTGAAACCTCCACCCACCACTGTTGTGAACTCTGTTTCCGGGCTCCCTCCTGTTTTCGTGAGTGGTACTGTGTCAGTTCTCTCTTTGGGCTCCCCCTGGTGGCTCTTTTTGTTATTTTGCAGGTTTCTGGCTGGGATCAGCTGTCTCGTCATCTGCTAGTCAGGTTTCCTATTTAATCCACCTGGTCCTTCATTCCTTGCCTGTTGTCGTTGTATTCAGTGCTATTCTGATTGCTCCTGTCTACATCCGTTATCAGTCTCTCAAGAGAAGCTAAGTTTTGTTTGCTTATTTTTGCTCATCTGTGTTCAAGATGTTTCTTAGTATATTATGAGTTTTGTCCAGCTTGCTAATATGTGATTTCCTTGCCTGCTGGTGCTCTGGGGTGCTGAGTTGCTCCCCCCACATCGTTAGTGTGTGTGGGGGTTCTCGCATTCTCTGCGTGGATATTTTTGCATAGGGTTTTTTACTGACCGCACAGATCCCTTGCTATTTTCTGCTATCTAGTGTTAGCGGGCCTCATTTGCTCAACCTGTTTCATCTCTGCGTTTGTCTTTTCCTCTTAACTCACCGTTATTATTTGTGGGGGGGCTTCTATATCTCTGGGGTTATTTCTCTGAGGCAAGTGAGGTCTTTACTTTCTCTTTAGGGGTAGTCAGTTTCTCAGGCCGTGAAGAGACGTCTAGGATTTCAGGAAACGTTCCACGGCTGCCTATAGTCTGTGCGGTTAGGATCAGGTTTTGAGGTCAGTCCAGTTACCACATCCCCAGAGCTCGTCCTATTATCTTTTACTTAGCTGGTTAGATTTGTGATCCTAAGCCACTGAGGATCATAACACACCACCCAGTGATAAGACCTCTCACCAACCCCTACAGAAAGCACAGACAGGGAAAACTAAAAAACGCACCACGCCGCAGACACACAGGAAAATACTATAATGTGCACAGGGCAAAACAATACAAATATTGGAAGGAGAAATATAACGAAGGATAATACACCACCAGATACGATATTTCCTCTCCTAGACCACCACTCCAGACCGAGATCACAAGGCACAAGACACAAGCTATAATCGGCGATGCCCAAAGCCCAGCAAAACTATTTAAAGGCAATGGGCGTGACTAAGCCTCCAACCCGAATACCAGCCAGATTAACCCCGGACAATCTGGATCAATCTAGCCAGCGCCACTAAGCATATAGTGGACGAATGAGGAATTACCGCTGTCTGTCAGACGCCCTAGTGTGAACAGCGTCTGACATGACAAAACCAGGCCCACTGTATTACACTAAACAATGTAAGTGGCAGAAAGTGGCTGGCAGATATACGACAAACAGAACTGACGCAGATCCACTTAGTGGCAATTTAAATCTCCCTTTTTTGTGTGGGAGACTGCTGCAAAAATCAGGCCTACTGTATTACACTACACAATGTAAGTGGCAGAAAGTGGCTGGCAGATATACGACAAACAGAACTGACCCAGATCCAATTAGGGGCAACTTAAATCTCGCTTTATTATGTGGGAGACTGCTGCAAAAACCAGGCCCACTGTATTACACTACACAATGTAAGTGGCAGAACGTGGCTGGCAGATATACGACAAACAGAACTGACGCAGATCCACTTAGTGGCAATTTAAATCTCCCTTTTTTGTGTGGGAGACTGCTGCAAAAATCAGGCCTACTGTATTACACTACACAATGTAAGTGGCAGAAAGTGGCTGGCAGATATACGACAAACAGAACTGACCCAGATCCAATTAGGGGCAACTTAAATCTCGCTTTATTATGTGGGAGACTGCTGCAAAAACCAGGCCCACTGTATTACACTACACAATGTAAGTGGCAGAAAGTGGCTTGCCGATAAACGACAAACAGAGCTGACACAGATCCACTTAGTGGCATTTTAAATCTCCCTTTTTTGTGTGGGAGACTGCTGCAAAAATCAGGCCCACTGTATTACACTACACAATATAAGTGGCAGAACGTGGCTGGCAGATATACGACAAACAGAGCTGGCCCAGATGTACTTAGTTGCAATTTAAATCTCCGTTTATTATGTGGGAGACTGCTGCAAAAACCAGGCCCACTGTATTACACTACACAATGTAAGTGGCAGAAAGTGGCTTGCCGATATACGACAAACAGAGCTGACGCAGATCCACTTAGTGGCAATTTAAATCTCCATTTTTTGTGTGGGAGACTGCTGCAAAAATCAGGCCCACTGTATTACACTTCGCAATGTAAGTGGCAGAAACTGGCTGGCAGATATACGACAAACAGAACTGACGCAGATCCACTTCGTGGCAATTTAAATCTCCCTTTATTATGTGGGAGACTGCTGCAAAAACCCGGCCCACTGTATTACACTACACAATGTAAGTGGCCGAACGTGGCTGGAAGATATATATAAAAAAATATATAAAAAAATATATAAAATAAAATATATTAAAAAAAAGGGACTGTACTACAATAACAATCTCCCTACAATGATCACAGGACAAGTATGGCAGCCAGCAATAAAAAGGACTGCTGCACACAAAAGTGTGGACAAATAAACAATAGAACTGTGCAGAAAAGAGCAACAGGATTTTTGCTTTTAAAAAAGCAGTTGGTTTGCACAGAGGCGTACAAACAGCAATGCAGCTATCAGGGAGCCTTATAAGCTACAGAGCTGATGCACAAAAATCTAGCCTCCACTGTCCCTGCAAAGAAAAGGTGGTGTTGGACAGTGGAAATCGCTACAGCACATGCGGTTTGGGGGTTAATCTTCCCTCCCTAAGTATATCACTGCTTCTGACGAAGCTGCAGCAACCTCTCCCTATGCTCAGATCGGCAGAAGTAAGATGGCGGTCAGCGTGCACGCCCCTTTATAGCCCCTGTGACGCCGCAGAAAGCAAGCCAATCACTGTCATGCCCTTCTCTAAGATGGTGGGGACCGAGACCTATGTCATCACGCTGAAAGCGTCATACGAAACGCGACTTTGGCGCGAAGATCACTGACAGCATGGCCGATCCCACACTGGGATCGGGTCGGGTTTCATGAAACCCAACTTTGCCGAAAGTCGGCGATTTTTCAATTTGTCCGATCCATTTCGCTCAACCCTATTTGGGGCCATTATAAGGTGTTGTGCATGCGTTTGTTTTTGCCTCCCATTGACATGAATGCCGTTCGTTTATATTCGGCGAATATTTGAATTAATCGGTGAATATTACAAATTTGGTGATCTTAATTCAAAACGAACATTTAAATATTTGCTCATCTCTATTCATGAGGACTCTATCATTTGTGTCTGTGTGAGTTAGTGGATCCATCTTGTGCCTAAAGAAGCTGCAGTGCATGGTTGCCCTGAGTAATGGTTCCCCCAGTGTTCTAAAGAATTCATGAGACCAGTCCCTCCCCTATCTGAACCTAGCAGCATGTACGTAACAGTGCCAACACTTTCACTGGTAAAGTACTGGATGGGAGATATGTTTAACCGGGGTTTTTAGCTTCAGTGATCTAAACCTAGGGAAAATGCTCCACCACACTAAGTGATGGGGGTTGATTTGACATTTGAAAGGCTGTTTTTGTGTGAACAGTGAAGAGTGGGTGGGAGGTTATTTACCATATCTCAATTCCAGTCTGAGGTTTAGAAAATAAATATTCAGCCTTCTGAATGATTCAGTTTTCGGTGTTCCTGGTGAGAAGAACTCCAGAGCTTTGTTTATGCTAAATGGAGCTGACCTCTGCTGTTGTTCCTGTGCCGGCGGAAGCCGGCAACCACATGGACTGTGCTATACGTTATGCCAGAAAATCCATGTTTATTTTCATGAACTTTGCAGTGGTTTATGCTGTACTTTTTAATAAACCAGCATAAGAGTCACGAGAAACGTTCCTTTGTCTATCTCTGTGAGCAGCCGATAGAGCGAGTCAACCAAAAAAAGAAAAATTATATATACAGTATTATGAACTCTAAATAAGTTAATATTAGATGGTTAATTTTTACATGCTGTGGATACCTTTGACATGGGGAAATGTTTGCATAGCCTTTAAAATATTTAAAATAGTTAAGCAAACTTAGAAGCGAAAGGTATCCATGTGTTGAGTGCACTGTGTTTTTTTCTTTTTCACTCTTGCGGGTTGTTACATTTTGCTTGTTTGAGAAATGCTTTGAGCTCAAAATGTGGCAAATAAAATGTATTAGAAAAAACTTTTCTTTCAAAGGCTATGTAGCTTTGGAGGCTTATTAACAGTTTTTTTCTGGTAGTTTTACTTTAATAGCTGTTTAAGTGATTCGCACTGTTTCTTTGCAGTGCTGCCTTCAAGTCACGTCAAAGACAACATCTGCAAAGAGTTTGTATGTTCTCCTCATGTTTGCATTGGTTTCCGGTTTCCTTGCACACGTCATAGACATACTGATAGAGAATTTAGATTGTGAGCCCCAATGGGGAGAGTGATGCTGATGACTGTAAAGCACTGTAGAATTAGTGGTGTTGTATAAGTGAGTAAAATAAAAATAAATACCGTATATACTGGAGTATAAGCTGAGATTTTCAACCTATTTTTTAGGCTAAAAGTGCCCCTCTCGGCTTATACTCGAGTCAATATTCCAGGGGATCAGCGGGGGAGGCAAGCAGCAGTAGTGGCAGCTGTCACTTCATACTCTCCTGCTCTCGGCGCAGTCTCTGCTTCTCCCATGGTCTCCGGCGCCCGCAGCTCTTCCTGTGTTCAGCGGTCATGTGGTACCGCTCATTAAAGTAATGAATATGGATGCCATTTCACTCCCATAGGCGTGGAGCACATATTCTTTATTTAATGAGCGGTACCATGTGACCGCTGAACACAGGATCAAGCTTCCGGCGCCAGAGACCATCGGAGAAGCAGAGACCGCGTCAGGAGGGGGTGAGTATGATGAGGGTGAACCATGCGATATTCACCTGCCCCGTACCACCGCCGGGCTGTATCTTCTGCATCCTCTGGCTGTGACGTGGTTAGTGCACGCCCTCTGCCTGAACAATCACTGCAGAGACCCGGAAAGCACAGCGGCGCAAGGCGGTGGAACGGGGACAGGTGAATATTGTTAGTGCCGTGGCCTGAGCCAGCGGCGACTCCTACACCTGGCCCACATAGAGAGCCGGTGTCCCCGCCTGCTCAGGACACCGGCACCAGACCCCCAGTGACGAGAGGTGAGTTTGTCATTTTTTTTTTAAATCACAGCAACTGCATATGGGGCATATTATTCAATGGAGCATCTTATGGGGCCATCAACCTTTGTGCAGTATTATATGGGGCATATTCTATGGAGCATCTTATGGGGCCATCAACCTTTGTGCAGCATTATGTGGGGCATAATATTCTATGGAGCATCTTATGGGGCCCATCATGAACTGTATGGAGTATTACACTGTGTTCCAAATTATTATGCAAATAATATTTCCTCATATTTTCTCTAAATTACCTATCTGAATTGCAGTCATTATTATTTTCCAGTCATCTACTATTCTAGTATAATTGCAATGTTTTGGAACAAACTGCCTATGAAAACAGTATCTTTAAAAAAAAAAAATAAACACTCAAAATGCATGTTCCAAATTATTATGCACAGCAGAGTTTTCAACCTTTTTTTTTTATTTTGAGCAAAAAAATGGTCAATTGTGAAATTATAAGCATTATCAGCTTATTACAAAATGAAATCAAACAGTTTTCAAGTGAAAACTGTATTCTAGGTGATGTTACATTTGCACATAGGACCCCTTGTTAGAAAGAAGCTTCTGAACTCTTTCGTCCATTGAATTTGTCAGTTTTTGGATGGTTTCTGCTTCAATTGTTTTGCATGTGGACAGAATACCCTCCCAGAGGTGTTGCTTAGATGTGAACTGCCTCCCGCCATCATAGACACTTCTTTTGATGATGCTCCAGAGGTTCTCAATGGGGTTGAGGTCAGGGGAAGATGGTGGCCACATCATAAGTTTGTCCTCTTTTATGCCCATAGCAGCCAGAGATTCAGATGTGTGTTTTGCAGCATGAGACGGTGCATTATCATGCATGAAAATGATCTTGCTGCGGAAAGCACGGTTCTTCCTCTTGAACCATGGCAGGAACTGTTGTTTTAGAAACTCCACATAGATTATGGAGTTCATCTTTACCCCTTCAGGGATCATAAAGGGGCCGACAATCTCTCTCCCCATGATTCCAACCCAAAACATTACTCCACCTCCTCCTTGTTGGCGCCTTAGCCGTGTTTTCATGGGGTGTCCATCAACCAGCCATCCTCCACTCCATCCATTTGGACCATCAAGCGTTGCATGGCACTCATCGGTGAACAAAACAGTTTGGAAGGCAGTCTTCATGTATCGTTTGGCCCACTGGAGCCGTTTCTGCTTGTGTGCAGTGGATAGAGGTGGTCGACAGGATGACTTACGCACCTCTGAAGGACCCTGCATCTTGTTGTTCTGGGGACGTTGGAGGCACCAGCAACTTCAAAAACTTGTCTGCTGCTACGACAAGGCATTTTTGCCGCTGCTCTTTTAACCTTACGCAATTGCCTGTTGGAAAGAGTCCTCAATTTTTCCTTATCAGCACGCACATGTGTGTGCTGGGAATCGGCTACATACTTCTTGATTGTGCGATGATCATGATGAAGTGTCTTGGCAATGTTGATTGTAGTCATGCCTTGACCTAAATACTCCACAATTTGTTGCTTCTCAGCAGCCGACACATCCTTTTTCTTTCCCATTTTGGCAAAAAAATGCAGGCTGCTTAATAATGTGGAACAGCCTTCTTAAGTAGTCTTGCCTTTATTTGGACACACCTGCCAAACTAATGTGCACAGGTATCTGCAATTGCTTTCAGTGATATAAAGAGCCCTGACACACATTACCATCAATGAGTTTAAATGACAAACAAAAAAATTCTAACCTTATCACTCTTAAACTCTTTGTGCATAATAATTTGTAACACAGTGTACATGGGGCTCCTGATTCAAAATGGATATTCAAAAACACTTAACCTACTGATGTCTCAATTAATTTTACTTTTAATAGTATATATTTTTATTTTTGAAATTTAACAGCAGCTGCTGCATTTTTCACCCTAGGCTTATACTTGAGTCAATAAGTTTTCCAAGTATTTTGTGGCAAAATTAGGGGTCTCGGCTTATACTCGAGGCTGCTTAAACTCGAGTATATTTGAGAATTTCAAATTTCATCCATTCATCTATCTAAGAGTGAGGTATCAAAATAAAGCTGTGAAGAAAGTACTGTTTTTTGCTAACTATAAGATGCACCCCAAATTTTGAGGAGAAAAATAAGAAAACATTTTTTTATAAAATGATAATTCGTCTTATAGTCTGATTTTACTGTAGCTTATTGGGGAGGGCAGCAGAGGTGCAGCTGAATCCTAGGATGCAGGGTCACTGCTGCAGGAAGTTGGCGGCAGGAATGGGGCAATGCTGCGGCCCCGGGCTGGGAGGAGTGAGTGTTTGGCAGCGTGAAGCTGCAGGGGGTGTTCTGCAGTGTGACAATGCAGTGTGCTCCAGACTTTGAGAAAATATCAGGAGTCCCCAAACTAATCATCCTTTTCACTATGGTGGACTTTGGGAAAATAGCCACCACAGGCAGTGTATGTGCAGATTGAGATCTCAGGAGCTGAGATTTCATTCTGCATATGTGCTGCCTGCGGCGGCCATTTTGCCAAAGTCCACCACAGTGAAAAGGATGGGAAATGCAGAGACTCTCGACATTTTCTCAAAGCCCAGAGCATGCAGCATCGCCTCACTCCTGCCGCGGCCACCAGCTTCCTGCCGCAGCAACCCTGCCTCCCGAGACCCTGCTCCACCGCAGCTGTCGCTTTCCTCGGTAAGCTAGATTCGGATTATAAGACGCACCACCATTTTCCCTCATATTTTTTGGGAAAAAGTATGTCTTGTAGTCCGAAAAAAGGTATGTTTTCAATTAATGTATACATTTTAGATGATCTGTGAAGTGAGGCCTGACAAAATATTAAAGTTTGCCATCCTACCAGAACAAATGCAGAACCAATTTTCCACCAGAATTAAATTTTGCTTTTAGATATGCTTAAAACAATTTGATTATTTGATCCTATAATAAAACTAATTGTGATGTGATATTGTTGAGGGAGGATCTAAATTGATCCTTCACGGTTGACTCAGTGATTTCCAAATTAATCTACAGGGCGTTGCCAGCAACTGAAAATGACCAGATGGAGACGTGTGCCTCTGTATGGGGGATCGAGCAGATCTCTGGCCCCCGTTTTATTGTGTATCGCTTTTCATAATCATAGAAATTATACTTCAACCAATCAGCATAGGAACATGCTCACAGTTCTTAACCTATAAGAATGCAGGAAAAACTTAACCCATGAAAATACAGAAAAACCGGAAACTACATATATGGTCATATCTTTTTGACATAGAAAAAGCATACCAACAGATGGATAGCAATACACCCCCGAGTACCTTCCCTGGCTCGAGTCAGAGCATTCAAGGTCTTTATACCAATTATGAACCATAGCCTAGTTGAATAACAGGCTTGTGAACAACAAGATAAAATTACTTCAAGGCAGCTATAACTTTTTACCTAATTAAGTAACAGAATTTATCTTTAAGCAACAAGAAAATGGAGTCAAAAACACAAAATGGAGAACCTTTCATAATTTGTTCCTTCACATTCCCCCTAGATAAATTTTGTTAATATCCAGCATCAGAGGTACTATCCCAAGCTCTAACCTCGAGGGGTACTGGTCTTCACATGACTGGTGCCATGTTACCAGCCATGGCTGTTGCGGCGTACCCGTCCCCCCTGTATACTAGAATTTACGAATAACAATTATTGATAACAGTAGTGGGGATCTTTTGAAGATAGCCATGCGCTTGGCTTCAAGATCTTCATGGGGTGGCAACGCTTTTGGTTTCATCATTAGTTGTCTTAGTGCAGAATTTCCTAATACATACAGAAATACACCAAAGAACAAGTTTTAGTATTACATATATAACAAGGATAAAGGCAACAATATATAACAAACTTTGCAAGATTCCAGCTATCCAGCCCCCAAGTCCCTTAAACCAGTTGGCTGGATTAAGAAAGGAGAAGGTGTCTGCCCACCAACTGTCCTTATTACGGTCATTGTCTTTATCATATAAATCTCTGAGTCTTTGAATATCCTCTAACTTTGACTTCATTGTGCTATTGGGATCTATATAATGACAGCATGCGGGTCCAATAACCTGACACATACCATCCTGTGCTGCTGTTAAGTAATACAGTATATTGATTAGTGACTATGATAAGTTGGTTTTGGACAACAACAGTAGTATTAAGTATATCCAATATATCCCAAATTTGATCATCTAGATAGTCTGTGGCCCTAACCAATTTATCCCACATTTGTGTAATCATAGGGTTAATGAAAATAGAACTGACAATTTTATTGGCTATACCCATCTGTACTACTAATCTTTCATGATATTGTGCAAACTTATTATTCAAGGATATTGGGGAATTTAGGCTGTCCCATGCGGTTACCAATATTATTATATGGATCCACGTCGGCCTTCCTTCCAGTTTTACTGACACAGGAGTAATGAGGAGGACTTGGTAGGGACGGTCATACAAGGGTTCTAGTCCGTATTTTCTGACATGGCTTTTCACGACCACAAAACCACCAGACTTTAAGTTGTGACAAGTGTCGGTTTCTGCTGAATCTGGAAGGGAAGAAAAAACTAAAACATGGGTGTTAGCAAGATTTTTACTAAGCTGAATAACATATTGAACAGCACGGTCAGTTTCTTCTAATAACTGCTGAGACTGGAAATTTGCAACTGGGGGCCTAGCACCAAACAATATCTCATATGGGGACAGGCCTTATTTTGCCTTATGGGTAGTACGAATGTGGTACAGTACAATGGGTAGGAGCCCTGGCCATGGAGCCGTAGTCTCCTGCATCATTTTGGTCAATTGTCCCTTCAGTGTGCCGTTCAGCCTCTCAACTTTCCCACTGGATTGTGGAGGGCACGTAGTATGGAGAGTGTTGTGAATTCCGTTCTCGGGCTCCCTCCAGTGGTCGTGAATGGTACTTTGGTGAGTTCTGTCCTTGGACACCCTCTGGTGGCTTTGAGTGGAACTGCTGATCTTTGAGGTTGGCTTTCTCAGCTGCCCTCGTTTATTGCTTCTGCTGGCTTCCCTATTTAACTCTGCCCAGGTCGTTAGTTCATGCCAGCTGTCAATGTCTCAGTACTGGTTCAGATCTCTCTTGGATTTCTCAGATGACCTGTCTACTCCAGCAGAAGCTAAGTCCTTGCTAGTCATTTGCTGTTCATCGGTTTTTGAATATATTTTTCAGTACATGCTATGTTTCTAGTCCAGCTTGCTATTATGATATTTCCTTGCTAGCTGGAAGCTCTGGGGGTGCAGAGCTGCACCTCTACACCGTGAGTCGGTGTGGAGGTCTTTTTGCACACTCTGCATGGTTTTTGTAGTTTTTAATACTGACCGCATAGTTCCCTTTCCTATCCTCTGTCTATCTAGAGAAGATTCGGTCTCCTTTGCTAAAATCTGTTTCATTCCTGTGTTTGTCACTTCCCTCTTAACTCACAGTGAATATTTGTGGGGGGCTACCTTTACTTTGGGGAATTTCTCTGAGGCAAGGTAGGCTGCTATTTCTATCTTTAGGGGTAGTTAGCTCTTAGGCTGTGAAGGGCGTCTAGGGAGAGTTAGGTACGCTCCACGGCTATTTCTAGTGTGTGTGATAGGATTAGGGATTGTGGTCAGTAGAGTTACCACCTCCTCAGAGCTTGTCCCAGGTTTTCTGTTTTAACCATCAGGTCATTTCGGGTGCTCCTAACCACCAGGTCCATAACAGGAGAGCTACAGTGGATCCAAGCATTGTCAGAACCTCCTGATACACATGAGAAGAAAAGGCCGGGCCTTGGTCACTTTCGACGACTTCTGGAACACCATATCTGCATATAACTTCCATCACCAGTTTCTTTGCTGTAGTCTTTGCAGTCATGTTGGTAACGGGGAATGCTTCAGGCCAACTGGAGAACATGTCAACAACCACCAGACAATATTCATACTTCCAGACTTAGGCAACATGATGTGGTCCACCTGGAGCCTTTGGAAAGGATATTCGGGCTTAGCAAGGTGCTTCGGGGGTGCACGTTGAAGTTGACCGGGATTGCAGGTCTGACAGATGTTACATGCACGGTTGAGTGCTGTCAGGACTGTAGAAATACCTGGAGCCCAGTAGAATTTTTGTACCAGGGCAAGGGCCTGTTTTTTTTTTTTTTTTCGATGTGTGGGCCCATGTGCCCACGTGGCAATAGCAGGGTACATCCGCTTAGGGAGACACACAAGTTGGTCCTTTTTCCAGAGACCATTGTCCATACATGCTCCATCAGCCTTCCACTGCTTCACTTCTTCCTTTGGGGACATTCTCTGCATCGTCATTAAGTGGTCTCGCAGGGTCCGACAGAAAACTTCAGTCTGGCGTAGATCATCAGGTTCCTGTAGAGTCAGTGTTTCTTGTAACTGTTTACGCTGAGAGCGTGTGGTCACCATAGCTGGTATGGTTAGTTCAACAGGCAGAAGAGCAGTGGCTTTTGCTTGCATATCCACAAAGGCGTTACCAACAGCCTGTGGACTGTTCCTAGGATCGTGTGCCTTGACCTTGATAATGGCCACCTGCGTAGGTAATTTGATTGAGTCCATGAGGGTTTTAACAGCTTCAGCATTCTTCACTGGAGTCCCGGCGGTAGTAATAAACCCTCAATTGGCCCATAGGGCTCCGAAATCATGAGCAATACCAAATGCATACCGTGAGTCCGTGTATATATATTAGCCCGCCTGTCTTTGGCAGAACACATGCAGTAGACAGAGCCTGAAGTTCTACTTCTTGTGCTGACTGTGAGGGAGGGAGTGCAGCTGTGTGCACTACAGTGTCTTCCATAGTAACAGCGTATCCGGTGTGGACTCTGCCAAAATCATCAGCATATCTTGAACCATCTTTCAGGGCATTGTAGCGAGGTTGCATTATGCGGGATGTGTCCGGTATCCACTGACGACAATAAGTACATAGTCCAAGAAAACGCTGGAGTTCAGTCTCATCTTTTGGTAAAGGAAGGGAGCTGACGGCTATTTTTCTTTCTTTTGTGAGGTGTCTGACACCCTGAAGGAGACAGTGACCCAAAAATATCACCAAGGCAGAACCGAAGTTTCGAGGCCGAAACCCGACACTTCAGATCTGCCAGATACTTGAGGAGGCTAACAGTGGCAACAATGGCTTCCTGCTCTGTTCGTGCACACAACAAAAGACCATCCACATACTGAAGCAGTGTGACATAGGGGTGTTCTAACTGCCAGGGTAAAAGACACTCGCCCATATTTTTTGCAAACTGATCGGGACTTTTTTTTGGGCCCCCTGTGGCATAACTGTCCACGTCAATTGTCATCCCTGATAAGTGAATGCAAACAGAACTGGCAATCTGGGTGTAATGGAATGCTGAAGAAGGCATTGGCAAGGTTGATAACTGTGAACCAAGCAGCATCCTGAGGTATCTGGGACAAAAGAGTATGTGGCTTAGGCACCTCCAGAGTTTCCAGAACAGTAACTGCATTAACTGCCCGTAGATCTTGTACCAGCCGGTACACAGGGGGTTTGCTGGGTGCGGTATTTTTCTTAACAGGCAACAAGGGCGTGTTACATGGGGAAACACAGGGTACCAGGGCACCATTATCAAGTAACATTTGTATTTGCCCCTTGAGGCACCGCTCCTGATCATGTTTCAAAGGGTATTGATGGACTTTGGGAAAAGGGGCACCAGGTTTGAAAAACACTTTTACTGGTTCTACAGGCATTATTGGGGGTGGATCTGGGCCTATCAGGGCCATCATAGCTGTGGGAAAGGCTTGTAAGATACAGATCTCATTGTGTTCATCTGCATAGGGGTTATATAACGTAAGTATCATCTGACCATCATCTTGGAATTGTATTCTGGAGCGGAACTGTGATAATAAATCTGCCCCCAGTAAATTTACCGGACATGCGGGAGAGATTAGAAACTGAGCAGTAACCTCAGGGAAAGGGTCCCACAGGGATAGGTTTTATAAGAGTATATTTATTAGGTCTGCCATCTACACCGATTAAAACAAGCTCCTGGTCTGAGAATTGGCATGACGGGGCTTGGGAGGGAGATTCCCAGACATAGGGTTAAAAGGGATATTGGATTTGTGTAAGGTGGGGAGGGCAGGAGCTGAAGTCTGTTATGTGGGCCACTGATAAGGAATGGAGCTGAGTCCTTGCAGCTGTGGGGGGGGGGGCTGAGATTGAAGCAGAAATCACTGCGGCCACTGATTTAACCTTTAATTTCCCTGCTGATGCAGAGCGGAGTAAGTTCTTAAAACCTTTTTTACTACTTTTAATGCATCATCTGGAATGGAAGTCTCGATATCAGGTCTAACTGACATTATTGCCTCTTTCAATTCAGTTTTAAGGCCGGACATTAAAGCTGTCACAAAAAGGTGTGAATGGGCTTTATTTTACAATGAGAATCCCAGATCTTTAAATACTACCATAAGACGCCCATAGAACTTCTCGGCAGTCCAGGATATATTGGTGCCTTGGGGTTAAGGGGCATAGAGCTTACAGTCGGGAGAAGAGGCTTAATTTTCTGGGGAGGGACCATATTATCTAGCAGGGAGACCCCCGTCCCAAATTTTTGATTGTTTGCTTTCCCGACACATTAATCTCAGTCACTTTCTCAGTTCCTTCTTGCACCACAAAACATCCAGTTTTTGGTGATAGTAATAGACAACTTTCTTTTTTCAACGTAATTCACTTCCTCTGTTGATCCTCAATTTGCTATATATCAACCACTCAACTTGAAGCTGGTTAATCTTTTACCAATCTTTCAATTACACTGATAATCAAACAATCTCTTACAAGATTCCTTCTAAAACTAGATACCATATTTCACTTTCAACTTCCAATATTTCTTTCTACTTCAATACAATATTGTACTATTGTTTAAACACAAATCTCCCAGCCCGACAGAAAATATAGACTGGGGTCTAAGGGGTATCGTTTCTCCTTATGGAGAGTGACATACCATCTCTGGCTTGTCAAGGTAAGGAGGCTTATTTGCCGTACAATGCTCCTCTGGGAAATTAAATATGCAAATTGCCTCTTCTGAGAAATAGAGGACTTAACTCTATAGCGCCACCTGTTGGAAGTAGCGATCCTACAAGTCACAATCAACCCTCTAACGAGTCGTGCAATATGACTTAGGATAAAAGCCAAATAAGTAACTCATACCCCAGTCGAGAGCCTCTCACCTAGCCAAATCAGTTCTCATGCTTCGCACTGACGAGGGCCAACAGCCCGAAACACCGTGTCTGCGAATTGAGATACTGATTTGGCTTTTATCCTAAGTCATATTGCACGACTCGTTAGAGGGTTGATTGTGACTTGTAGGATCGCTACTTCCAACAGGTGGCGCTATAGAGTTAAGTCCTCTTTTTCTCAGAAGAGGCAATTTGCATAGAAAATATAGAGAAACTTAGAACGCAGCTACGTGCCCCCTCCATACCAGAGACACAGCACAGATAAGAAAATCACAGCATTCCTCAGCACAGAAAGAAGAAAGCAATAGCGCAGCTGTTTGACCCCTCCCATCAGGTATTTTATAGATAACGCACAGAAATGGAATACAGCAGTTCTCAGACTTAATTAACTTCTACAAAACCTTCATCACACAATTCACATGCCAGAACACCTTAGAAAAACCAATGATTGAAAATATTTTCCCCGTCTTTGGGCTAACAATATCAGATTCATCACACAAATTCAAAGTCTTCTTTTCCTTCCACGGAAACTGATTCTCCTTTAGAGCTAAATATCCTTACTTTAGTCATGCACAACACCGCGGCCTTACGGTTTTGTTCCACTGGGTCTCTCTGTCCCCCGCTGGGACAACCCAAAAACGCAGTACTCAGTGAAAGGAGAAGGGCATCTTAGACTTTCCCTCCGGACACCTCTGGACATATATAAATATATATAATTCCTGAGTTACGCATCCTACCCAATCTTCGATCACCTCGCCGCGCCTGATTCTAACAGTGATCAGGAGTTCAGGATATTTTGACTATAAAGAGAATTACATCACTGGTCAATCCGGGGTGTCCGTCCCTTATGAGGTACGGTTCGAGCACTGGGCTCCCAACAGAACTACGCCTCTATATGATTCCACCCAAAAATCACCCCACCATCGGGGACAAACCTCAGATCCTCTTTGCAGCAACAAACACAGGAAAACCACACCAAACGGTCAGTCTGGACAGTATAACTGCCAACTTACCGTGGTTGTTGTGGGGGATGATCAGTCCCAATTTTCCAGTGCCTGTGTCCGGTCCGAGGGTCCTTTGTCTTGTTGTCCTCCGGGGGGCAGAGGTGTTCCTGTTTGGGGCTCCACGTTTTCGGCGCCAACTGTTGAGGGAGGATCTAAATTGATCCTTCACGGTTGACTCAGTGATTTCCAAATTAATCTACAGGGTGTTGCCAGCAACTGAAAATGACCAGACAGAGACATGTGCCTCTGTATGGGGGATCGAGCAGATCTCTGGCCCCCGTTTTATTGTGTATCGTTTTTCATAATCATAGAAATTATACTTCAACCAATCAGCATAGGAACACGCTCACAGTTCGTAACCTATAAGAATGCAGGAAAAACTTAACCCATGAAAATACAGAAAAACCGGAACTACATATATGGTCATATCTTTTTGGCATAGAAAAAGCATACCAACAGATGGATAGCGATACACCCCCGAGTCCCTTCCCTGGCTCGAGTCAGAGCATTCAAGGTCTTTATGCCAATTATGAACCATAGCCTAGTTGAATAACAGGCTTGTGAACAACAAGATAAAATTACTTCATGGCCAGTGTTGAGCGATACCTTCCGATACTCAAAGGTATCGGTATCGGATGGTATCGGCCGATATCCGAAAAATATCGGATATCGCCGATACCGATACCCGATACCAACGCAAATCAATGGGACACAAGTATCGGAAGGTATCCTGGATGGTTCCCAGGGTCTGAAGGAGAGGAAACTCTCCTTCAGGCCCTGGGATCCATATTCATGTAAAAAATAAAGAATTAAAATAAAAAATATGGATATACTCACTCGTCCGGCGGCCCCTGGACCTTACCGATGTAACCGGCAGCCTCCGTTCCTAAGAATGAGGAGTTTAGGACCTTCGATGACGTCGCGGCTTGTGATTGGTCGCGTGACCGCTCATGTGACCGCTCACGCGACCAATCACAAGCCGCGACGTCATCGCAGGTCCTAAACTCCTCATTCTTAGGAACGGAGGCTGCCGTTTACATCGGTAAGGTCCAGGGTCCAATATATCCATATTTTTTATTTTAATTCTTTATTTTTTACATGAATATGGATCCCAGGGTGTTGTGAATTCCGCTCTTGGGCTCCCTCCGGTGGTTGTAAGTAGCACTTTTGTGAATTCTGCTCTTGGGCTCCCTCCTGTGGTTTTGAGTGGTATAGCTGCTTCTTGGATTTAGCATTAGCAGCTGCTTCCACTGATCGTCTTTCTGGCTCGGCTATTTTAGTCTGGCCTTATTCCTCAATCAATGCCAGTTGTCAATTGTTCCTGCTTGGAGCCACTGCTCTTTTGGATTTCCCTGACACTCTGTCCAGTTCAGCAAAGATAAGTCCTTGCTTGTCCTTTTGCAGTCCATTTGTTGTGGACTTTATTGTTCAGCACATTCTATGTTTTGCTCATTTGTCCAGCTTATCAGTATGGATCTATTCAGCTAAGCTGGAAGCTCTGGGCTGCAGATTTTGCCCTCCACACCTTTAGTCAGGTGTGGAGATTTTTGCATATCTCTGCGGTGGACTTTTTCTAGTTTTTATTACTGACCGCACAGTGTTCTTTCCTTACTATGTATATAGCTAGAAGTGGCCTCCTTTGCTAAATCTTGTTTCATACTACGTATGTAATTTCCTTCTCCTCTCACAGTTAATATTTGTGGGGGGCTGTCCTATCCTTTGGGGATTTTCTCTGAGGCAAGATAGCTTTCCTGTTTCTACCTTTAGGGGTAGCTAGTTCTCCGGCTGTGACGAGGTGTCCAGGCAGTGACAGAAACATCCCACGGCTACTGCTAGTGTTGTGTTAAGATCAGGAACTGTGGTCTGTATAGTTACCACCTGCTCAGAGCTGGTCGCATGTCGCTCCAAAGTTACCAGTCCATAACAGTACAACTGGCCAAAAATGAGTTGAATGCATCTCAAAAGAAGGAAAAGAAAAAGAGTTCTGAGCCATTTTTTTCCTTTAGTCTGTTTTGTCTTTTTCCTTCCTCTTAATCTCTGGGTGGATTTGGGCGCGGACATGGATGTTCAGGGTTTGTTTTCTCGTGTGGATCAGCTTGCTGCAAGAGTTCAGAGTATCCAAGATTATGTTGTTCAGACTCCAGCCTTAGAGCCTAGAATTCCTACTCCAGATTTGTTTTACGGGGATAGATCTAAGTTTTTGAACTTTAAAAATAACTGCAAATAGTTTTTTGCTCTGAAACCCCGTTCCTCTGGTGACCCCACTCAGCAAGTTAAAATAGTTATTTCTCTGCTGCGTGGTGACCCTCAGGACTGGGCATTCTCCCTTGAGTCAGGGGATCCGGCATTGCTTAATGTAGATGCATTTTTTCAATCGCTCGGATTATTGTATGACGAACCTAACTCTGTGGATCATGCGGAAAAAAACTTGTTGGCTCTGTGCCAGGGTCAGGAAGCGGCAGAATTATACTGCCAGAAATTTAGAAAATGGTCTGTGCTTACTAAATGGAATGAGGATGCTCTGGCAGCAATTTTCAGAAAGGGTCTTTCTGAAGCCCTTAAAGATGTTATGGTGGGGTTCCCCACGCCTGTTGGTGTGATCGAATCTATGTCTCTAGCCATTCAGATCGATCGGCGCCTGCGCGAGCGCAAAGTGGTGCACCATATGGCAGCATCCTCTGAGCGGAGTCCTGAGCCTATGCAATGTGATAGGATTCTGACTAGAGCGGAACAGAGGGGATACAGACGTCAGAATGGGCTGTGTTTTTACTGTGGTGATTCAGCTCATGCTATCTCTGATTGCCCTAAGCGTATGAAGAGGGTCGCTAGATCTGTTACCATTAGTACTGTACAGCCTAAGTTTCTCCTGTCTGTGACCCTGATTTGCTCATTGTCATCTTTCTCTGTCATGGCATTTGTGGATTCAGGCGCTGCCCTGAACTTAATGGACTTAGAATTTGCCAGGCGCTGTGGTTTTTCTTTACAGCCTTTGCAGAGCCCTATTCCTTTGAGGAGTATTGATGCTACACCGTTGGCCAAGAATAAACCTCAGTATTGGACTCAGCTGACTATGTGCATGGCTCCAGCACATCAGGAAGATTGTCGTTTTCTGGTGTTGCATAATTTACATGATGTTGTTGTACTGGGTTTTCCATGGTTACAAGTACACAATCCAGTGTTGGATTGGAAATCGATGTCTGTGACTAGTTGGGGTTGTCAAGGGGTACATAGTGCGTTACTTTAATGTCAATTTCCTCTTCCCCCTCTTCTGATGTTCCTGAATTTTTGTCAGATTTCCAGGATGTATTCGATGAGCCCAAGTCCAGTTCCCTTCCTCCACATAGGGACTGTGATTGTGCTATTGACTTGATTCCAGGCTCTAAGTTCCCTAATGGCCGACTTTTCAACCTGTCTGTGCCAGAAAATACCGCTATGCGGAGCTATGTTAAGGAGTCCTTGGAGAAGGGGCATATTCGGCCGTCTTTGTCACCATTGGGAGCGGGATTCTTTTTTGTTGCCAAGAAGGATGGCTCCTTGAGACCCTGTATTGATTATCGCCTTCTTAATAAGATCACGGTCAAATTCCAATACCCTTTACCTTTGCTCTCTGATTTGTTTGCTTGGATTAAGGGGGCTAGTTGGTTTACCAAGATTGACCTTCGAGGGGCATATAATCTTGTTCGTATTAAACAGGGTGACGAATGGAAAACTGCATTTAATACGCCCGAAGGCCATTTTGAATACCTGGTGATGCCTTTCGGGCTTTCTAATGCTCCTTCTGTATTTCAGTCCTTCATGCATGACATTTTCCACAATTATCTTGATAAATTCTTGATTGTGTATTTGGATGATATTTTGATTTTTTCCAATGATTGGGAGTCTCATGTGAAGCAGGTCAGGATGGTATTCCAGATCCTTCGTGATAATGCTCTATTTGTGAAGGGGTCTAAGTGCCTATTTGGAGTTCAGAAGGTCTCTTTTTTGGGGTTTATTTTTTCTCCTTCGTCTATAGAAATGGATCCTGTTAAGGTCCAAGCCATTCATGACTGGATTCAACCCACATCTGTGAAGAGCCTTCAGAAATGTTTGGGCTTTGCTAATTTTTATCACCGTTTCATTGCCAACTTCTCTAGTGTGGTTAAGCCCCTGACCGATTTGACGAAGAAAGGCGCTGATGTGACAAATTGGTCCTCTGAGGCTGTTGAGGCCTTTCAGGAGCTTAAGCGCCGATTTACTTCTGCCCCTGTCTTGCGTCAGCCGGATGTGTCTCTTCCTTTTCAGGTTGAGGTTGACGCTTCTGAGATTGGGGCAGGGGCCGTTTTGTCACAGAGGAATTCTGATGGTTCCTTGATGAAACCATGTGCCTTCTTTTCCCGAAAGTTTTCGCCTGCGGAACGCAATTATGATGTCGGCAATCGGGAGTTGTTTGCTATAAAGTGGGCATTTGAGGAGTGGCGACATTGGCTTGAGGGAGCCAAGCACCGCGTTGTGGTCTTGACCGATCATAAGAATTTGATTTACCTCGAGTCGGCCAAGCGGCTGAACCCTAGACAGGCTCGATGGTCCCTGTTTTTCTCCCGTTTCGATTTTGTGGTTTCATATCTTCCAGGATCTAAGAATGTTAAAGCGGATGCCCTCTCTAGGAGTTGTTTGCCTGATTCTCCTAGAGTTCTTGAGCCGGTTGGCATTCTTAGGGAAGGGGTGATTCTTTCTGCCATCTCCCCTGATTTACGGTGGGTGCTTCAGGAATTTCAAGCTGATAAACCTGACCGCTGTCCTGTGGGGAAGCTGTTTGTTCCTGATAGATGGAAAGTAAGGTAATTTCTGAGGTCCATTGTTCGGTGTTGGCTGGTCATCCTGGGATTTTTGGTACCAGAGATTTGGTGGCTAGGTCCTTTTGGTGGCCTTCCTTGTCGCGGGATGTGCGTTCTTTTGTGCAGTCCTGTGGGACTTGTGCCCGGGCTAAGCCTTGCTGTTCCCGCGCTAGTGGGTTGCTTTTGCCTTTGCCTGTCCCTGAGAGGCCCTGGACGCATATTTCCATGGATTTTATTTCGGATCTTCCTGTGTCCCAGAGGATGTCTGTTATCTGGGTGGTTTGTGACCGGTTCTCTAAAATGGTCCATTTGGTACCTTTGCCTAAATTGCCTTCCTCCTCTGATTTGGTTCCATTGTTTTTTCAGCATGTGGTTCGTTTGCATGGCATTCCAGAAAATATTGTGTCTGACAGAGGTTCCCAGTTTGTTTCCAGGTTTTGGCGGGCCTTTTGTGCTAGGATGGGCATTAATTTGTCTTTTTCTTCGTCGTTCCATCCTCAGACAAATGGCCAAACTGAGAGAACTAATCAAACCTTGGAAACCTATTTGAGATGCTTTGTGTCTGCTGATCAGGATGATTGGGTGGCTTTCTTGCCGTTGGCCGAGTTTGCCCTTAATAATCGGGCCAGTTCGGCTACTTTGGTTTCGCCTTTTTTTTGTAATTTTGGTTTCCATCCTCGTTTTTCTTCAGGGCAGGTTGAGCCTTCTGATTGTCCTGGTGTAGATTCTATGATGGACAGGTTACAGCAGATTTGGACTCATGTGGTAGACAATTTGACGTTGTCTCAGGAAAAGGCTCAGCGTTTTGCTAACCGCTGTCGGTGTGTTGGTCCTCGGCTTTGTGTGGGGGATTTAGTCTGGTTATCTTCTCGTCATGTTCCTATGAAGGTTTCTTCCCCTAAGTTCAAGCCTCGGTTTATTGGTCCTTATAAGATCTCTGAGATTATCAATCCAGTGTCTTTTCGTTTGGCCCTTCCAGCCTCTTTTGCCATCCACAATGTTTTCCATAGATCTTTGTTGCGGAGATATGTGGTACCCATTGTTCCCTCTGTTGATCCTCCTGCCCCGGTGTTGGTTGAGGGGGAGTTGGAATATGTGGTTGAGAAAATTTTGTATTCTCGTTTTTCGAGGCGGAGGCTTCAGCATCTTGTTAAGTGGAAGGGTTATGGCCAGGAGGATAATTCTTGGGTGGTTGCCTCCGATGTCCATGCTGCCGATTTGGTTCGTGCTTTTCACTTGGCTCGTCCTGATCGGCCTGGGGGCTCTGGTGAGGGTTTGGTGACCCCTCCTCAAGGGGGGTACTGTTGTGAATTCTGCTCTTGGGCTCCCTCCGGTGGTTGTAAGTAGCACTTTTGTGAATTCTGCTCTTGGGCTCCCTCCTGTGGTTTTGAGTGGTATAGCTGCTTCTTGGATTTAGCATTAGCAGCTGCTTCCACTGATCGTCTTTCTGGCTCGGCTATTTTAGTCTGGCCTTATTCCTCAATCAATGCCAGTTGTCAATTGTTCCTGCTTGGAGCCACTGCTCTTTTGGATTTCCCTGACACTCTATCCAGTTCAGCAAAGATAAGTCCTTGCTTGTCCTTTTGCAGTCCATTTGTTGTGGACTTTATTGTTCAGCACATTCTATGTTTTGCTCATTTGTCCAGCTTATCAGTATGGATCTATTCAGCTAAGCTGGAAGCTCTGGGCTGCAGATTTTGCCCTCCACATCTTTAGTCAGGTGTGGAGATTTTTGCATATCTCTGCGGTGGACTTTTTCTAGTTTTTATTACTGACCGCACAGTGTTCTTTCCTTACTATGTATATAGCTAGAAGTGGCCTCCTTTGCTTAATCTTGTTTCATACTACGTATGTCATTTCCTTCTCCTCTCACAGTCAATATTTGTGGGGGGCTGTCCTATCCTTTGGGGATTTTCTCTGAGGCAAGATAGCTTTCCTGTTTCTACCTTTAGGGGTAGCTAGTTCTCCGGCTGTGACGAGGTGTCCAGGGAGTGACAGGAACATCCCACGGCTAGTGCTAGTGTTGTGTTAAGATCAGGAACTGCGGTCTGTATAGTTACCACCTGCTCAGAGCTGGTCGCATGTCGCTCCTAAGTTACCAGTCCATAACACCAGGGCCTGAAGGAGAGTCTCCTCTCCTCCAGACCTTGAGAACCATACACTGGGAACTTCCGATTCCGATTTCCGATATCACAAAAATATCGGAACTCGGTATCGGAATTCCGATACAGCAAATATCGGCCGATACCAGATACTTGCGGTATCGGAATGCTCAACACTATTCATGTCAGCTATAACTTTTTACCTAATTAAATAACAGAATTTATCTTTAAGCAACAAGAAAATGGAGTCAAAAGCACAAAATGGAGAACCTTTCATAATTTGTTCCTTCACAATATCAGTCTCTATTGTGATTCCAACAAAGGATAATTGATAAAAATGTTACTTTCATTATTTATTTCTATATGCACAAAGGTTCATTTAGATACAGAGCATGAAGACATTTCTGCCAGTTTAATATAAATGTCTTTTATTGTACAAATAATAAAATAGATTAAAATATAAAAACTTTTAACAGTACTTACAAAAATACAAACATTAAGAAAGAATAGTATACAATTACAAATGACAATATATTATAGAATGTAGAATATACAGTGAGTATACAATTAGTTTAGAGTTTTAATCAGTGCAGTTTATTTCACATCAAATTTGGACACTTTTTTTTTTTTTAGTATAAAGCATCTTTTGACAACGGGAGATCGCATTTTCCCCTAAACTAGGACTTTTTTCCACAACAGTTGTTATCTCTGGGTTTAACTGTCAGCTAGGGATTAATGTTCCTAAAGTGCCACCATTGGGAAGACAAAGTATTACAGGGTTGCAATGATATGTAAGGTCCATGTAATGAAGCAATTCTATCTGGTTAATAGATGGGGGTCTTGAATAAGAATTATAATTCAATTAAAATTAAACCAGCCATCCCCGCAGAGGAAAATTGGAACCGTTTGCAATAGGAAATTACATTTTTTTTTAACGATCAACGGTGTTACTTAATTTCTTTGGCTCATTCGTATGTGATTGAGGTCATTCTGAAAAATGCTAGAAAAGTCAAAGGTAATGTTTCATACTCTTGGCCCTAGTGCAATGATATTGATAACTAAATAATAGCAAGTGCATCTTGTGAGATCTGTTTCACCATGACCAGTCACCATCATTTACCAAGTGTAAACAAAAGCTGAGATTTAGTAGTCTGTTATTCAATCTCCCACCTAAAAACCTCAATGATATCCTTCTTACTAGAGAATATGTAGTCCAACAAGGAAACTTTGGAATGGTTGTCCACTGAATTGGCCCCAAGGTGATTACCCACCATTTTTTTAGGTTTTTTTTACTGTGTAAGTTTCTTCTTTTATGATAAGTGCTTATGGTTTAAGTGCTTTAGATGTGCTAAATGACATACAATAATATATTTTGACAGAGAACTTTGGCAATAAGTTATTAATGCTTACTTGACTGAACTATATAATCCCTTCAATATCAAAGAAGCTCTCAATAGCAAAATCTAGCCTCGTGTAACAGTAACAAGAGTGAATCCCTCGGAAAACAGTATTTTCTTCTGAGCCAGAATGTTCTAAATACTAAAACATTCTGCTTTTTTCATGTAAAATCTCTGCTGACCCTGAAATTGTTGACCTGAGCAGCATTTCCTTAAAGTATCCTGTAATGTATTATTGTACTTTATTAGGGGGGCCTCTTCTGAGATTTTTGGAGAGCACTGGCAACAGCTAATGCACCACCTTGAACAAAGCGTACAAAATAATCACCAGCCAGGGGTCCCACTGCATATAGTCCCTTCTCCTGAATACATTCATATGTGAATAGGTCAATGTCAAGAGGATTCCTTTTAGAGTTGACTGGTTGCTCAGGATCCAAAGCTAAATCTGTACCATTTTTGGGTAGAAAAGACAAGTTTGGATTAGAACCAATGAGAATCAGAACCATTGAAACGTTAAATGCCTTATGCTGACCATGCTTATCTCTGAAGGTACATTTCTTCTCATCATTGAAACACACAGCATGGTGCTCTGGAAGACTCATGTAGCCCTTGTAGGGTCCTCCTTGAAAGACTGATTGTTCTTTCATCATTTGGTGTACCTTATGGTACTCTGGGTACATGACATGTGGTAACTGGTTGAAGATAAGTGCTGGATCATTAACTCGTCTTCTGAAAGCATGTATTACTGGGATGTTGTAGTGATGAGCAAGCAAAATGGCATCTGCAGCCGTCAGTCCCGCGCCTATGATAAGCACCGGGTCAGAACCCTGGTGGACTTTCTTTGATTTTACTGCCTCCTCAAGAGCAGATATCTGATGTGAGACAAATGGCAGGTCTTCTCCTTTGATATCTAACCATGAGGGGCTGTCAAATGTCCCTGTTGCCAGAATTACATTATCAGAGTATAAACAGAAGTTCTGCTTGGGACCAATGTCATTTCTGATAAATCCACTAACTTGGAAAACACTCTTTCCTTGGCTTGGCTCTTGGTCAAACTCTGCACTATTCCAAATGACTTCATTCCCAGCAGTGTTTTCCATGTCTTTGCTTATTTTTATGACAGAGGTGACAACTGCACCAGATAAGAAATTTTTCTCCAGTCTTTTATTCTTTACGTAGTATTGGTAGTAATTCAGGATGTCCCCTGCCGTTGACCTATCATTTCTGAGGTTCCTAAAAATAAGAATAGTAAAACACATATTAATAATCCATTATAGGCCAACATTAACATAACTGATATACGTATTGAGTGATTTATATAGTTGGAAAGAATAAAATCCCAATATAAGTCATAGGATATTAACATACAGACTCATCATAATGTAGGCTACACAAGATCAATCTTTACAGAATACTTATGTTACCTTAGTAATTGAAGATCAATGACATTCAGGTCTTCCCACTACAGGGAATAGGGAAAAATCACCTTCCTAAGGGGGATCATTTTAAGAAATCTGCTTTCTTTCATCAATACTACATTTTATATAAATGGCAATTTATCCTGGAGACAGTGTTCCTTTATACAGGAATAGATATGAGTGAACCTAAACTTAAAGGGAACCTGTCACCCCCCCAGGCGTTTGAAACTAAAAGAGCCACCTTGTGCAGCAGTAATGCTGCATTCTGACAAGGTGGCTTTTTTAGTTATTGGTGCTGTAACTGCAGAAATAATCCATTTTGTAATTTGTCCCAAATACCTTTCTTTAGTCAAGGAGGCAGGCCTTTCCCCCCCCCCTGCTGCAGACACCACACAGCCGTCACTCAAATCCTCTTGGCGCCGGGCGCCGCCTCCTCATCGCTGTTTTGAAATGAGCTGGCGCCTGCGCTCTTTTCTCCTGCCTTGGGCAGGCGCAGTGAGCGCTGCCCGTCCTCTGTTCTCATATGCAGTCTAGCTGACTGCGCCTGTGCGGCCGCCCTGCCTGTGAATCCCTGCCCCGCAGTGTCTTCTGATTTATTCTCACTGCGGAGCTGGGATTCACAGGCAGGGCGGCCGCACAGGCGCAGTCAGCTAGACTGCATATGAGAACAGAGGATGGGCAGCGCTCACTGCGCCTGCCCAAGGCATGACAAAAGAACGCAGGCGCTGGATCATTTCAAAACAGCGATGAGGAGGCGGCGCCCTGCGCCAAGAGGATTTGAGTGACGGCTGTGTGAAGTCTGCAGCAGGGGGGGAAAGGCCTGCCTCCAGGACTGAAGAAAGGTATTTATGACAAATTACAAAACGGATTATTTCTGCAGTTACAGCACCAATAACTAAAAGAGCCACCTTGTCAGAATGCAGCATTACTGCTGCACAAGGTGGCTCTTTTAGTTTCAAACGCCTGGGGGGGGTGACAGGTTCCCTTTTAAAGCTTGGGGTTCATACTGGATACTGGATAGTTAGTTTCTGGTGCTAAACGCAAAACACGGACTTCTCCAGCAAGTCCGTTGCATTACTTATTTTCCAGCTCAAACGTTTGGGTCCACATTGTTTTCAAAAGAGTCCGAGTTCTCGTTCAAGTTCCAAGAACCAAACATTGGAATAAAGATGCGGTAGAGAACCAGAACCGGACCATCCATGGGTCCGCTCATCCCTATACTGGAAGTTTTCTGCCCATAATGAGTGCTAGTAGACAAAAGCATAAGTTGCTCAACACTCATTTATAGACCCTTTTACATAAACTAATGTACGGTAAGCTGTTAGGAGACGATCAATCATTATTGTTTGGTCCCCATATAGTTTGCATGCTATGGGCAGCACATGCCATGGGAAAATGTGCGACAATGGCTAATATTTTTAGGCCTTATAAACAATGCAATAGGTTGACAAATGATTGTTAGCTTATATAATAGCCGATCGCTGCAATGTTTACATGGGCCAATGATTGGGAACGTGCATTCTTACAAAAACCCATTCGGCCGATTATCGACACATATAAAAGAGCCCTCGATATTACTACACACTGAAAATCATAGTGAAACTTGTACCAACATAGACATAATCAAATACACTAAAAGTACCCTAAAAAGTCACAAAAGTGCTTTATTCCAGCTTTCATTTGGCAATTGGCAACCATATTTACCATATATTGTTTAAGCAGTTTAGGATCAGGCCATTTACCCCCGTTCCAAACCTGGCACATATTCTTTTTTTTTTTTTTTTTTTTTTAACAAGAGCTGTACAATTTCTTTTTCGGAAATTCAAACTTTTGCAAGTTGTTTTTGCGATACGTTGAGCCTAATTTTCAGATTATTTTCATACTCTTTTTTGCTGATATCGGTGTGAAAATAAAGAAAATGTGTCCATCGTAGACATTTTTTTTTACCACAAAGGCTTACAGTTCATTTTAAAATTCATCTTCTTATCGGATATGTTTTTTTGATGTGGAGGTGGGGTAACAGCGATTTGGGTTGACAGTGGCTTTTTTATTATTTACTTTTTACATATTCGTTTTTCCCTTATTTTACTTATCGTGTCTTCCATAAGTTCATAAAAGACCTTCGAGGGGCATATAAATACATTTGCTATATTTTTATTTCCCCTGTAACTGGGGATGGACTATTAGCCCCAGTTACAGTGGAAATTTAGACTCCTGGCTGCAGAGCAGAACTGACCGGGTCTCTTAAAATGCAGCAGCTCCTGCTCCCTCTCTGCACACAATGATCACATGATCGCTGGGTTTGGAGGAGGAAGCGCCTCCTATTACTTTATACATGATGTTTCATGCTGTATTTACACCAACAAAAAAAGCAGAGAGGGTTATAAGCCCTCTCTTTCTTATATATGTGGAGTCTGGCTGTGTCTGACAGTAGGCTCCTTGTTGGCACAGTTCTATACAGCATGAGCTGCTCTGCCTTGCTGTGACATTTTAGAATATCACTGTACAGTAGGACACAGAAAGCCTGGACTATGAGTGTTCTGGAAGTAGGTAGAATAATCCCAGCCAAAAATATCCAAAATGAATGAAGAAATGTCACTTAAACTTTACTGACTTTTAGGAATTTTTAGCACATTTACTTGTGTAGTATTCCTAACTCAGACATGTACATTCATGCCCTACATGCACATATGTTGTAGATGTTGATTGTATATTTTATTATATGCATTTTGACATTTTTGCATTGATCATATTTGGGGATAATTCTGTATTTTAAGTCATTAATGAGGATTGGAATATATTCCATTTTTATTGTATCTGACATAGGAGTCAGACCATTGTGCAATTAAATAAAACACTCTTTTTTTATAACTCTACGGCACTATGTCAGCTTTTTCTTTCTAGATGTTTGAGTACTATAAATATTGGATATGTACCAGTCCTAAAAATGGGACCCATACCTATGTCAAGAACAAGTACATGTGCCCTGGTAATTTATCTTTATTTAATACACATATAGCCCATAGGAAAAATGTCAGTTTCTTGAAATAAACTGTCACTGTAAAATGATTCTATGTATTGGTTGAAACTCTGGTAGATCCAGTTTGTTAAACCTGTTTTGTAGGCTTTTTGTTAATTTTAAGCAGAAATGTTAAGAATGTGTCTTGGACGTCAAGAGTTTAATTGTGCCTAAACAAAACCCATTATTTTCAAATGTCCATTATAATTAATCACTAGTCAGAAGGAGGAGAGGGATATGGGCAAGCAATCTTTTGTGCTTAGGAAAATTGTCGATTTACTACCATTAAAACGTATCCTAATTAGAGTGCATAAACCATTAACGACCTAAAACCAAATCAAGTTAGCAGCATGCATAATATTAGGCAGTATTACCACTGGTGTAATTGTAGAGGTGGCTGTGCTTGACGTTGTGCTATTCACAGGTACGATATGAATAACTGAGATAAACAGGGCTGATTCCAATGTCTGCAGGCGGTGTGCTACAGCCATTACTGATTTCAGATTGTATCTGCTGAATTGTAGAACAGGATGCTATGTACATGACTTATGTTCACCGCTCCGTGATCGAAGCAATGTAATGTGCAAGTCCGACTATGTGAGCAGATCGGTGATACAACGTGTATCTTTCAGCTGGCTATACACATCTGAGTAATGTCTGGTGTGAGGCAGTGACTGGTGTTACATGTGAGGGTCACTGTATGCTCCCCCAGGATGCGCACGGAAGTGTATTGAGGTCATGAGAGTGCATTGCAGTCACAGGCATAGCTGTGGTTGCAATGCAGACTAAGGTGAGTATAGGTGTTTGGCATGCTTGTTGTCCAAGGCAGATTTAGGGAAAACCTTTTGTGTTTTGAAACAGACTGCAGGATGGTAGTCGTGTAGTCAGTTTCACTCCGGGAGAGGCTTTCCATGTGGCTGGAGGCCACAGATTCAAGTTAAAAACCCTGCAGTATAGAGCTTGGGTGGGTCAGGTTCAGACTCAGTGTCAGTCTGGTGTTTAGAGCAGTACAGAGCAGAAGGCTCTGCAGAGCTCCACCTGTGTGAGGCAACACAAGCCAGCAGAGCCAAACAGCCAAGGCAGCTCAAATGCCTGGCACCCTACAGCGTACACAGCGGTACAGTCGCCCACGGTAAATGGTATCAAATGGTGGACTGGCGTGTTTAGTGACTGTAAACTGGAGGATATGGTTCCAGGCTGCGATCTGGAGGCTATCGTGTACTGTGTAAAGCTGTGAGTAAAGAGACATTAACACGGCTGTGCAGTCGCCCACGGTAACAGTCAGAGATGGGCTGGTGTGTTTAGGGACTGTAATCCAGAGGATATGTGCCTGGCTGCGAACCGGAGGTGGACTGTCTTGTTCCTGGCTGCGAACCTTAGGTGGACTGTCCTATTTCCTGACTGAGATCCGGAGGATATCGTGTGCTATGTTTTTTTAAGCTGAACATTAAAGAGACATTTTGCTTTGAACTTAACTCGGTCATTGCCTCATCACTGCACAGAGTACTACCGCTGCACTACACTGGACATGACGATTTTCAGCCCATTGCATAATAGGAATGGAGGACGCCATGTTCCCTCACAGTAGATGTTGGGAACTAGAAGGATGGGACAGTTGTAGTTCAACATGAAGCTACATGCTGAAGATTCTGAGATGTCTAATGTTAGAGCCGCAGCCATTCTTTGTCACTGGCTCTCCTCTGGCTAATAGAAGAGAATCCTGAGTCAAGAATCTTCATCTATGACATCGATGTGCCCTATCATGTGATAAGCCTGAGGATGAAATCGGTCCATTTCTGAAACCCACTTATTTACACGTATTAAAGAGTGGGAAACTTTAGCAGAGGAAAAAAAAGGCCGCTTACAATTTTCTCCATTAGGCTTTATTCACACATCAGTATTTTTCATCAGTATTTTGATGCCAAAACCAAGACACAGAACAGGTGTCAATCTTTCAGTTTTAGTTTTTCGCGGTAAGTTCCTGGTTTTGACAACCACTGATATAAAGTACTGACCAAAAACAGAAGTGTGAATAAGCCCTTAACTCTTTTAGGCCCTATGGGAGTTGTTACTATAAGACCACCCCTTTGAGGTATGGATGTGGCCAGATATAGCAAATCTATAAAGAGCAACCACTGATCAATGCTGGTACCATTATCTTATGTCTTTGACAGGCTTTATTAACTCTTCAGCACATGGGGCTGCTTTGCTTTGGACAATTATATTTAAAATACATATTTAAATGTTCTTTACGAGTTTGCGAAATGTTAAAAAACTAAATAGCGTCAGTGACTATCATGGGATGTGTGGTAGTATTACAGCTTAGCCCCACTTATGTTATTAGAAAAGTTCTTCTACAAGAAAACCCCTTTTTTCTGAATTTTGACAGAGCATTTACTCCAGTAAATCACAAAGTCTACAGATCCCAAGAACCTGACTCTGGAGAGCTCACATTATTCGGCTATTTCCAGCAGTCCCTTTGTCATTGAGAGCAGGGGTGCTGGTCCCCGCGGGTGACAAGTTATCATGCTACTTGCACGCATGCTACCTTTCTTCTGCTTGTTTGTGCCATATTTATCTAGCATGTAATGGGAGATCCCTAGCAATAGTGCCCTCCAGCTTTGGTTGTTCTGACAAGTTATCACTGGCACTGCGGACGGGTGAAAAGTCGATGGTGAACCACCATCTTTAAAGAAATAACTTAGTGAAAGTACTCATAATTGGACCAAAGAGCACACATGAAAAATTCATACACCTGTTGGTGAGTTTATGTAGTGCACGTTCTCGTTGCCTCATACTTATACTATTAGGAGAAGTTTGACAACAAATAGCTGATATCTTACCTTTTTTTCATCCTCATCCAGTCTTTGAAAGATAAATCAGGCAGCCCCATCCAGTCTCCACGGCTAAGAGTTATCATTGAGCCCTCAATGGCCTGAAACAGTGAAAGTAATGTCAGTTATATCTCTATCTGAAATACATTGCTCCAAATGTGGTCACCTAGTGACCATGTAGTGTAGAACATTGCTATTATTCAATGCATGTAAGATTACTCCAGATAGACGAAGTATAACATCTGACGAAGAAGGAGTACCTCCTTCGAAACGCGTTGGATTGGTTCCCCTGACACGCGCCCGCCCATTCTGTGACGTCACTGTTTCAGCCACGCCCCTCGCACACACCGCTACTGCTCCGGCGTTGCTTCCGGCCGGGGCACGCTAGGAGTTGGCGGCATTTGCTCATCCGGACACCCAGCGGTGAGCCATCCATTTGGGGAAGCAGACGTGGACTATTCCCTTTTCCAGCCATACGGTGCAGCACAGTGCGGTTAGCAAGAAGGTTTCTTTGGACATTCTCCGCTCTTCACAGTCATCTATATCACCAACACGAGTAAGTGTATATGCACCTATAGGCACTGTCCTATAGTTAGTTCATACCTAAGCAGCTATATAACGTACACTATTTGCCTATTACATATACAGTACCGTGTACACAGGTGTGATATTGCCAGGTCCTTTTTGCATAGCTCTTTTACTTGCACCTCTGTCATCAATTAGAGCGCAGGTGTGGTATTTTTAACTTTTATTCAGAAGTATAACATCTATAAGTCCAGATTAGTTCTTATGTCTAATCTCTCATTCTAGACATCGTTAGCTTTCCACCAGGAATACCTACATTCCATGCTCCTCCGGGTGGACCTCGCCCAAGCACCAGGTGAGGAATCGCGTTTTCAGGTTCTAGAGTCCACTGCAACACAGAATCCACATTTCCCAGAAAGTCGGTGTCTGGTCTGAGCAGGGTATCAAACAAGAGAGCAGCCGGACTGTTGGAGCGACCTTCCAGACCCTCAGACAAATACTCCAAATCCTTAAAAAGTAAAATTAAAAAAACAAACAATTAAGCATAGTGGTGTCCAGAACACAAGATGTACAAAGCATTATTATATTATTATAATATAGTTTCGACTTTTTAAAGCTAAATATTGACCAGTGGGGAAGATCTCTGTTGATCAGAGGAACCAAGGATTGTGGACACACAATTATCAAGACAATGGCCACATTGCCTACACTATCAGGGTAGCTCACTAAGTGTATAAGTCCACAAGATGTGTTTTACAGGCTGGTCCACTCTGCAACTCACTTATAAAGCACATTTCTATATAAATATGACTTGCTTCAGTTTTTTTTATCTTTCAACTGCTTCAAAGATTCCAAGCGGTTAAAAGAAATGATCGGACTATTCTTCAGGTGTTTTCCTTTCAGCAGAAGCTCTATATTTTACCCAACAAGTCAACGGGAAGGCTCAAAATATACCCTCAAGATGTCCCGCGCATCTTTTGGAGCTGTTTGCCAGCACTTTTGCTTTTAAAAAAATTGCTAGTGGCTTCTTGAAGAGTTGAAAAAAGTCTGGGAAATGTCAGTAAACAAGACACTGCAAAACACAGGGAGAAAACCCACTGGACGACATCAAAAACATTGACAAGGGCTCAGGAAAAGACTAAAAACAACAATAAAAAATAATTAAATAATAAAAAAGCATTTTCCTCTAAAAAAGTCGTCATGTGCACATACCCTAATGCTGTTTATATATACACTAAAACACTACATTAAAGCGCCCGATCCATGCCAGTACCATAGTGCCATAGTGTGTTAATAGTACAGTGCCCACGTGGCTGTCCATGGTGACATCTGTAACAATGCCCTTTTCTTTTGGTTGTGTCATTGTTAACCATTATTATTACACATGTTCCTTCCGGTAATTTTCACTGTCATTTTGGACAGTAGTTTACAGTAGTATCTGTAACCCACAGACGTTTATTTTACGTTTTTGGTTTTGACTTGCAAATACTGATGCAAAATACAGACCTAAATTCCACCTTGTAAAAGCGGCCTTAGGGGAGAAGCTGCATGCAAGGAATTTCAAATTACAAGTGGCCCTGCACCTGGAGCCAAGCATGTGTCAGGTTTTACAGATTTCAGCTCTGGAGTGTAGTACAGATTGTTCAGAACCAATAGATAGGTAAAGGAGTGTTACTCAAAGGGAATCTGTCACCTAATCTTTGAGCAGCATTATGTAGAGACTGAGACTCTGATTCCAGCGATGCATCACTTACTGGGTAGCTTGTCGCACATTGTATACCATAATTGTTTTATCTGTAAGCGGTTGTTGGTGTTGCCCACGTTCCCTCTTGAAGACAGGTGTATTGTTATAATGTACTTTTGATGTTTCAATGTGGTGTTATTAGTGATAGATTGGGTTCTTCCCAGTACTAGGTAGCTAACAGGGTTAAGAGCTGGGACTAGCCCAGGGGGAGGAGCTTAGTATAGGCACAATGAGGAGATAAGGCCTAGCTTGCAGCTAGAGCAGAGTACTCAGCAGACCACCATGGATTGGGTGTCACGAGAGAGAGTGGAGACCGAGATAATGGATAGCGTGATCCAGAGAAAAACAAGGAAAAGCATTAGAATGAGTGAGTGATTCTCTGGAGTTGAGGTCTGGGGCAGAAAGCCTAGCTAGACAGAGTTACCTAGCAGTCAACTGATAGAGCAGCGATAAGAAGGAAAGCGGGATGAAAAGTGACTGCCCTGTGTGGTAGCTCCAAGGCGTTAGCAAGCAGAGAAGTTAAGTAACGGCCACAGTGGCACAAGTAACTCCCCTAAAGGGAAAAAGGAGAGGAACTGCAGGGTTGAAAAATAGGACTCTCACTTACTGGTTAGTGATGCTGTTGTTGGACACTAGGGAAGCTCCTGAAGTGTTGTGCTGGGTGGTGGTGAAGTTAGAGAGATTAATAGACAAGGAGTGGAGCAAGTTCAGGAAAGAACGGACTGTGTATAAAAATGTCACATGTTCTGAAAGAAATTTCCACAAGTTTTGCACCCACTATTCCTGTACATACTTCTCCCTACTAGTGATAAGCGAGTGAGCTCGTTACTCGAGTTTTCCGAGCATGCTCGGGTGTTCTCTCAGTATCTTGGGCGTGCGCGGAGATTATTTTTGTGTTGCCGCAGCTGCATGATTTGCAGCTGTAAGACAACCTGAACACATGCAGGGACTGCCTGTGTGTTAGGGAATCCCCACATGTATTCAGGTTGTCTAGCAGCCGCAAATCATGCAGCTGTGGGGACTCAAACATAAAACACGAGCACGCCCAAGACACTCAGAGAACACCCGAATATGCTGGGAAAACTGGAGTAACGAGCACACTCATTCATCACTACTCCCTACATTATTGTTCAGCAAAAGACAATTCATTTTTGAGTGGTGATCTCCCTCATTGAACTTTACAGCATCTGATCCTGGCCAGTCACCGGCATCATGAGGTCTGCAAGGGTGTAGCGCCCCTATAACTAAAGTCCGCACATCCAGCCGGGACCCACGGCTTTCATGTAGCGTGCCAGGGCATGAAGCAAGAGTACTTTGCCCACGGTTAATGCCCCGTGCCACATTACATATTAGCAGGAGATTATCACTATCACTAGAGGACTAGTAAACCGTCTACCAGGTAGTCCTCCATATTCATGTGCTTTCTATAACCCCACCTCCATTACTGATTGGTAGCTTTCTCCCTACATGCAGTGTACACAGAAAGCTGCCAATCAGAAGTGTGGGCGGGGTTATACAGAGCTCAGCATTGAGAGAGCTGCTAGATCTGCAGCAGATGTTTTAAAACTGTTTTATCAAAACTGCAGCAAGCAGTTCAGTATGTGACACATCACTGGAATCAGGGTCTCTGCCCCTACATCATGCTGCTCTCAGTTAGGATAGCAAAAACCTGGTGACAAATTCACTTAGACTTTTTAGTGTAGAACATTAGTGTTAACAAAGAATTTAACAAAACATTCCATTTTCACATTCGAAGACCACATGCACACGTTAAGTATTCAGTGCGATTTTTACCTCAGTATTTGTAAGCCAAAACCAGGAATGGGTGATAAATGCAGAAGTAGTGATGTATTTCTATTATGCTTTTCCTATTTTGGTTTTGGCTAACAAATACTGAGGTAAAAAACTGACCAAATACCGAATGTGTGAACGTGGCCTCACAGTTGAAACAGAAGATTTTTTTAGTCTATACTGACCTGTTGAGTGATAGGAACATTCGGAAGGTCTTCCAGCTTCCTTTGCAATAAGGGGTTTGGATGTATAGCACCTTCTTTCATATATGGGGTATATCCAGACAGCAGGTAGGAGAGGCAGATGCCTGATGGGCCGTTACCTGGAATAAGATATACAGAGTTGTAATGTTATAAAATATCACACATATGCACCACTTGATAACAGGAGCGGACATGCTTTTACAGAATGTAACCCCTCGTGGGCAGGGTCCTCTCTGATATCACACCTGTCTGTCACTTATCCATGTTTAGTTGACTTTTTTTTAACTTATTATGTATTTTTCTCAGTTAATTGTACACCTATTTTTTGCAAGTGCAGTGCCCTGGAATTAAAATAAATACATTCAATTAAAATAAATAAAATAATATAATATGGATATGTTGTAGTAGCGATAAAGACGCGTTTGATATGCTTATAGTCAAAGAAGAGTTGGAGCTAACCAAGGAAGCAAATGTAAATTCTAGCAATGAGATGAGGAGAGGATACCAGCTGAGTAAAGTAGTGGGACAAAAACCAAGACAGAAGGTAATCCCAAGGCTTGCTTGAAGAGATTGTTCAGTACGTTACAGTATATTGATAGCCTATCCTTAGGATAGATCATCAATATCAGATCGATGGGGGTGCGACAGCCATCACTGTTCCCAGTGCCAGAGGTGGCTAGATGTGATCTGTTGCAAAGCATTTAAATAGGGGCAGATGTGCAGCACCCGGCCACGGCCACTATTCACATGACAGAGCTGAACTAGACAGATCTGCAACTGAACACATTCAGCCACAGCTGGTAGCCTGAATAGTTGGTCAACATTGGTGCTGGGTGTCACACCCCAACGATCTGGCATTGATAACCTATCTCAATATAATAAAAATACTGGACAACCCTTTGAATACTCAAACAAGAGTGAGTTTGAGTTGGCCTTATAAGGTCTTGGGTGATGGTGTCACTGGAGTTTGCTGGGTAACTTGTGAAACCCCAACAAAGAGCGCAGCAAAGACTAGCCATGGAACCAAGGTAGGTGGGTAACGATTTTTGGGGTAAAATGTTCGGTGTGCCGGGAAACCATAATATCAAAAGCAGATGACAAAGATATGTTGCATTACTGCACCAAGAAGCTTGGGTCTGAGAAGGCATCCAACTGAAGTTGTTCCTAATATAGTTTAAAGATAATGCTTTAAGACTCCTATGTTTTATTGATTTTTTATTTTGATGCTTGACATTTGTGGAGCTGAATAAGTGTCACGGGGGTACTGGGTAGACTACAGCTGATTACCCGGGCCCCTGCGATATCCCTTAGACTAGGGAAAACCCTGTCTGTCCCTCTCCCAGAATTTACACTGATGGTGTGCTTGTCTGGGCCGCCAGGCCTGACCCTGACTCCTGTTTCAGTCCTATGCTGAAACCTCCACCCGCCTCCCAGTGATAAGACCACACACCAACCCCTACAGAAAGCACAGACAGGGAAAAACTAAAAACGCACCACGCCGCAGACACACAGGAAAACACTATAATGTGCACAGGGCAAAACAAATACAAATATAGGAAGGAGAAATATGACAAAGGATAATACACCACCAGATACGATATTTCTTCTCCTAGACCACCACTCCAGACCGAGATCACCAGGCACAAGACACAAGCTATAATCGGCGACGCCCAAAGTCCAGAATGACTATTTAAAGGCCACGGGCATGACCCAGCCTCCAACCCGATTACCAGCTAGATTAACCCCGGAATATCTGGATAAAGTCTAGCCGGCGCCACTGAGCGTATAGTGGACAAATGTGGAATTACCGCTGTCTGTCGGACGCCCTAGTGTGAATAGCGTCCGACATGACAATAAGAAGCTGATGGTGTGATGGTCTGACTACATAACTGGCTTCATCATTATATCTGAGATTGCCAATCCTTTGAGGAAAAACAAGTCCAGAGTATGACCCTTCCCATCACTGGCTGAATGGACTTCTTGAAAGTTCACCCTGGTACTAACTAGCTCTTTTCTAAACTGTGAGAGACAGTCATTGATCCAAGCATTGGATCATCTGTGTTATATGGTCAAGACTGACAATTGAGAACTGCCAATCCACCACCTTTTGATGTTTTGATGACCAATTTTGGTGTTTTTGTCTGCTGAAATTAGAGCACCAATACACTCAAGACTAGACTGAGACCTACATTGGGGATTGTAAGTAGGAACAAATCTATTTAGCTAAAATATATTAATTTCATTGTTTTATTTCTGATCTGGTTTATTCTCCCCAGACTATATTACAATTCATGGGCATTTATCCCGCTCTGCAGAATATTTAGCAGAATGATGAGTCTCTGTTGTGCGTTATTGTCTTCAGTTATGGAAACATTGTCCTTCTCTGTGGGAACATGTCACACATTTGTTGGATGATTTTCCTACTTTGATGGTCAAGGAGATACGTTTAAACCCATAACAATAGAGTTTCGCTCCCCTGTGGAGAACCTGCTGGGCAGCTTTCTCAGGTGGTTTATAGTGACATCAGCTGGCATGGGCACAGCCTGGTTATGTAATGAAATACAAGCTGTAACTTGTCCTCGGTACCTATGAACCAATGATTATATTAACAAAGCTAAAACGGAGATCACTGGTATATTGGATCAGTCTGTGGCATACACACTGCCACATATCCAACGACATTATGGAGGTCGGCGAGATGTGAGATGCCCGCTTGTATGATGATTTAGAAACGTACCTATTACAAGCACTGGTAGTGGGGATACCGCACTTGTGTGGAGCTCTGCTAATTTTGCAGACATGTTGGTCACTTGTTGGAATCCAATCAAAGGTTCTGTAATGAGAGGAAATTCCTGTTACTCGCAGAGAAGTTAATTTTGCATTATTTTATAACATATATATATAAAAGGAGACATTTAATACAATTATAATTATACCTATTTTTCAGGTATGCTGGGTAAAAATGAGCATAAAACTGCTCATAAACCATCTCCTATTGTCGCTTTTATAGGCGAAGATTTTTCTGAAGCAAATTTGAAAGCTGTAGTGGAAAAATATTCTGCCAAGTGACGTGGCAGATACTAGTCAGCACCATTGTGTTTTTCCTTTCATTACCTCAAATGTATATTTCCATTGATTGGCTGAAATATTCCATTTTTGTTTAAAAACGTACTTTAAAAGTCGCCGGGGACCGAGCAGTGCTGGGGTCTAGTTGGACAAGCAGGTCTCCAGCGGCTTCTCCCCACCCGCTACAGTGAATTGACAGGTATCTGCTTATACGCGCACCTAAGCAAAGACCTGTGAATCCAGGGCAGCGGGAGGGGAGAAGCCGCTGGGGACCCTCCTGAGATAATACAACCAGTGCCAGATGCATGCTGACCATGGATAGGGCAGCATGTGCCAGACGTCAGGTTCTCCTTAAGAACAGACAAAGAAGCACTGCCAATGCCTACAGATATTTCACGATAGTGCATTTATATTTAATTATCTAAGAATGCTGCCACCTTCTGAGTGTAGGATTGGCAAAGTGAAGAGAGTTGATACCAGCAGCATAGGAACGAGATTTCATCTGTCAATGCCGCTCAAACAGCCCTGCCCATCAGTATGTCATAGTGCCACTTCCCTACACCACAGATTAGTTATGATAAGATTGCCATAGATAAGCTCACGTTTATGCTAACAAACCAATATGGCTTTCCTTAACCTATTAAATGCCAGCGATCTGCTCCTGTAGAGGATAATATGGATTTTAAAGCCCCAGTGGAGTTGTGAATGTGACAAGCAAAGAAATGCATCCGCAACGCTGGAAAAGTAACCCTTGATTCTTAGGCTACATTACCATCCGCGAAAAACAGACCAATACTTTTCTCAGTTGTCATCCTAATTGCGTCCATTTTTTCTCATCCGTTTTTTTGTTTCACCGAGGCAGATGAACTGTCAAAACGTTTTGCAGCTATTGACTCTTAGCAATGTATCAGTTATAAATGAATGAAACTGTGTTTGGTGCGTCATCCATTTTATATGTATCTCAACAGATTTTAATGTATGAAAACTGAAGAGCATAGGACCTGCTCTGAGTCTCACGGGCTGAAGGCACGATCAGTTTTTAAAACGGAGGTGTAAACAGATCAATAAAACTCTATGGGTCGGTTGTGTTGTCTGAGAGAAAAAATGGACAGCACTAGGATGTGTCATACAGATGTGCCTTAAAGAACCTGAGCTTTATGTTTGACTTACGATATGGCCAGGGAAAGACTCAGCACCAGTAAATTTCGGCGAGGGCCCAATAGACTTTTTGCTGCCACTTGAGTAAAAATGACCCTCAATTGTGAAGTTGAATGTGGGGTACACAAGAGTCTTTCCTGAAGATTGGCACAATACGCTCTTGGCCAATAGATTTGCCCGCTTATACTTGTATATACATCAGCTGACTACTGAGACCAACCGTCATGGGGTGTTATCACTTACAGGATCTGTAGGGACCCCAGGAGTGGTCTCACTAAAGCAGCAGGTGACTCAAGGGCTGAGCAGATGAGTAGATCAATCCTTACTCCTGGGAAAATGTAACATCTTAGAATGCTCCTATGTGTAGCCTGAAGGACAGCAGCCACTGGTGTAAAGTGACAGCTGGACATGATGGATGCACTTTATGTTATCTGCTCTGAAAATCTGACAAGTACAATATCTCAAGGTTATCCTTGCAAAATGCTGAAAATGTAGTTGTAAGAAGGTAATAAGTCTGTCACATTCTAATCAGCTTTAGCAGCATAAAAAATATAATAGTGAACATGAGACTATGACATGGCAGCTTTCCTACAGTCTGCCGTGCTATAATACCAGCCACATTTCTCTAGTCAAATATATTATTCCTTTTGTGAAGCTCTTATGTCATAATTCCCCGACCCCTTGAGAAAGCCAAGGGTGAAACGCGTGTTGGAGTCTTGGGGTCCTAATTTCTGTGTTTTTCTCTTTTCAATGGTATATCTGCTGTTTAATATGTGCAGTGTATTTAGACTCATTTATCTATTTAATAACCTATTTATTTGATCTATCTATTGATATTCCTTTTAATACTATACACTTTTCTGCCATATCTTCTTGACACAAACTCATATTTTCAGAGAACACCACACAATTATGTATGCTAAACCCTGTTCTGATGCTTTCTTTTGTGCATTGTGACAATTTATTTATGGTTATTCGCCTTCTGTTCTTGTGCGTAGAGTACCATAATTCCTTGAATACAATTTTAGTAATGTAAAAGTAGATAACGAGAGGCGAAGTTTAACCATGTGAGCGTTTAAAGTGACTGATCTGAGAACATGCAAATTGCCTCTTCTGAGAAAAAGAGGACTTAAACTCTATAGCACCACCTGTTGGAAGTAGCGATCCTACAAGTCACAATCAACCCTTTAACGAGTCGTACAATATGAGTTTGTCATGTCGGACGCTGTTCAGACCAGGTCGTTCGACAGACAGCGGTAATTCCGCTTTTGACCACTATGTGCTCATTGGCGTCGGCTAGTTCAGGTTAATTTACCTGATGCTCGGATTGGAAGCTGGGCCATGCCCATTGCCTTTAAATAGTTCTCCTGAACATTGGGCGTCGCCGATTATAGCTTCTGTCTTGTGCGTTGTTATCTCGGTCTGGAGTGGTGAGCTAGTAGTTGGAGTATCGTTGCTGGTGGTGTATTTCCCTTTGTCTTATTTACTCCTTCCTATATTTGTATTTATTTTGCCCTGCGCATTTATAGTGTATTCCTGAGTGACTGCGGCGTGGTGTATATTTTCTGTTATCCTCATCTGTGCTAACTGTGGGTATTGGTGTATTATCTTTTCACTGGGTGGTGGGCGGTGGTTTCAGCCTAGGGTTGAAACAGGAGACAGGGCGAGGGTCGAGGCCTAGACATGCACACCATCAGTGTAAACTCTAGGTAGTGGGTCAGTCAGGATTTCCCTAGTCTGAGGGAAATTGCAGGGGCCCGGGTTATTAGCTCTTGCCCACCTAGTCTCCCCTGTTATGACCCCAATGGCAGAGGGTCTCAGAAATAAATACCAAGTCTGCAAACACAAAAAAACAGCTCATAGGGCAGTGGTAACTGGGCTGACAGTATATCTAATCCTAGCACCACAAATAGCAGCAGCCGGGGAACGTGCCTACGTTGGTTCTAGACGTCTCGCGCCAGCCGGAGAACTAACTAACCCTAGAAGGGAAAAGATAGACCTTTCTTGCCTCCAGAGAAAAGACCCCAAAAGTTGGATACAAGCCCCCAACAAATAATAACGGTGAGGTAAGAAGAAAAGACAAACGTAAGAATGAACTAAGTATTTAGCAAAGAGAGGCCCACTGACTAATAGCAGAATATAGTAAGATGACTTATACGGTCAGCAAAAACCCTATCAAAATGTCCACGCTGGATATTCAAGAACCCCCGAACCGTCTAACGGCCCGGGGGGAGAATACCAGCCCCCTAGAGCTTCCAGCCAAAACAGGAATCACATTTAGTACAAGCTGGACAGAAAATAAGAGCTATACAAATAACCAAAAAACAAGGAAGCAGGACTTAGCTTAATTTTGCAAGAACCAGGACCAGCAGACAGGAGCAAACAGAAAGGACTGATTACAACGATGCCAGGCACCAGACTGAGAATTCAGGAAGTTTATATAGCAACACCCCTGGACTAACGACCCAGGTGGGTGCCAAACTGAGGAAAGACAATCCCAGTGTCATATCACTAGTGACCACAAGAGGGAGCCAAAAAAAGTCTAATTCACAACACTCCCCGTGACATTATAATCGGCCTTTAAAAAAAAAAAAAAGGGGTTTCCTTTTTTTTTGTTTTGTCATGGATCCCATGACTTCCATAACCCGCCAGTTGGAGGCGCTGTCCCTACAGGTCACTGAGTTGAGGGGGGCAGTGCAGCAACAGGGACTAGCAGTATCTAATGTGCAAGCTGGAGCGACAGGTAGAGTTGCTGAGCCTAAGTTTCCTTTGCCTGAAAAATTTGCTGGGGAACGCAGTAAATTTGTTTCTTTTCGTGAAGCTTGCAAACTATATTTCCGTATGCGCCCGATCTCCTCAGGTAATGAGGCTCAGCGTGTGGGCCTGGTGTTGTCATTGTTAAGCGGGGATCCCCAAGCATGGGCGTTTTCTTTGCCATCTGATTCTGATGCATTTGACTCTGTGGAGAGTTTTTTTTCCCTTCTTGGAAACATTTACGATGAGCCAGACAGAATGGCTCTAGCAGAATCTAAGGTACGCACTATTCGCCAGGGGGAGCGAGTTGCAGAGGATTACTGTTCTGAATTTCATCGCTGGGCGATCGATACACAGTGGAATGATCCAGCGCTGCAGAGTCAGTTTATTCATGGGGTTTCTGGAAGGGTTAAAAAAGCCCTTCTGATGTACGAGACTCCTACTTCTCTAGATTCCGCTATGAGTCTGGTTGTCCGCATTGATCGCCGTTTGCATCAGGGGGAGCATGAGACACCACCTATGGGAGAGGGTTTAGGTTCACGTGTGGTTGCTGCAGGTGAACCCATGGAGCCTATGCAAATCGCAGGGGTGTCACATGTGAAGCGTCGAGCCCCTGAGCTCAGGAAGTAGGGAGCCTGTTTTTACTGCGGTAAGACTGGTCATTTTATTAACATCTGTCCTCTACTGTCTAAGAAAAACGCAATGGCGGAGAACTTCTAAGCTCAGAGGGTGTGGAGGAGACCAATCTGAGCTTATGTATATCCTCCATGGTGGTTTCTCAATGCATGCTCCCTGCTAAGGTTATAATCGCTGGCAGTGAGCTGCCAATTACTGTTTTTGTGGATAGTGGTTCAGCCACAAATCTCATTGATGAGGAGTTTGCGCGCACAGCAGGTTTTAGGATTGAAAAACTGCCTCATCCTATCCGCGTGGTCACCATCAATGCTGCTCTTCTCTCTCAGGGGGAGATTACTGAATTTGTGGCTGAGGTGAAACTCCACATTGGGTTTCTACATTCCGAGCAGGTTACATGTAAGGTGCTCAGGAATCTTCCTGCTCAGGTGGTTTTGGGTTTTCCATGGTTGTCTATGCACAACCCGGTAATTGACTGGAAAACTCAGGACATAATTCAGTGGAGCGAATTCTGCCAGGAGAATTGCCTGGCCACATGTGTGTCTGCTGTGACTTCAAGCGTTCCGGAGTCACTTCTGGATTTTGTGGATGTGTTCTCTGAGAAGGGTTGTTCAGAGTTGCCGCCACATCGCCCCTATGACTGTACTATCAGGTTTAAACCAGGGGCCAAATTGCCTAAAGCAAGGATGTTTAACATCTCCGGTCCGGAGAGACAAGCATTAAAGGATTACATTGCTGAAAGTTTGAGCAAAGGGCACATCAGGCCTTCATCCTCGCCTGTGGCAGCAGGATTCTTCTTCGTGAAGAAGAAAGATGGCGGATTACGCCCGTGTTTGGATTTCAGGGAATTGAACCAGATTACGGTTCGTGATCCATACCCTATGCCACTAATACCAGATTTGTTCAACCAGGTGGCAGGTGCTAAGTGGTTTACCAAGCTTGACCTCAGGGGGGCGTACAACCTCATAAGAGTCCGTCAAGGCGATGAGTGGAAGACGGCTTTTAATATGCCTGAGGGTCATTTTGAAAATTTGGTGATGCCATTTGGGTTGACTAACGCACCTGCAGTGTTCCAACATTTCATTAATTATGTGTTTTCGCATGTTTTGGGGAAATTCGTTATCGTGTACCTAGATGACATTCTCATATATTCTTGCGACCGTGATACTCATTTAGATCATGTCAGGCAGGTGTTACAGCTTCACAGAGAGAATAAGCTGTATGCTAACTTGAGAAATGTGTATTTTCTGTTCAAGAGTTGCCTTTCTTGGGTTATATTGTGTCTGCTTCTGGTTTTAAAATGGACGCCGCTAAGGTGCAAGCGGTGCTGCATTGGGAACGGCCTGATAACCTGAAAGCACTTCAGCGGTTCCTTGGGTTTTCTAACTACTATAGGAAATTTATCAAGGATTTTTCCATCATTGCTAAACCGCTAACTGACATGACTAAAAGGGGTACCAATTTCTCCGTTTGGCCTGAGGCTGCTGTGCGCGCATTTGAATTTCTTAAGAACAGTTTTGTTTCAGCCCCCATTCTTGTGCAGCCAGACGTATCAAAATCTTTTGTTGTGGAAGTCGATGCGTCTGAGGTTGGTGTGGGGGCGGTACTATCACAAGGCTCATCTTTGAGTGAATTGCGTCCATGCGCCTATTTCTCCAAGAAACTGTCGTCCGCCGAACGTAACTACGATATCGGCAACAGGGAGTTGTTGGCAATCAAGTTGGCCTTTGAGGAATGGCGACACTTCTTGGAGGGGTCGGTACATCAGGTTACTGTCTTAATACCGATCATAAGAATCTGCTGTATTTGGAGTCAGCCAAGCGTCTGTCCCCCAGGCAGGCTCGCTGGGCATTGTTTTTCACGCGGTTCAATTTTGTTGTCACTTACAGACCGGGGTCTAAAAACACTAAGGCGGATGCTCTGTCCAGGTGTTTTCCGGGGGGAGAACCACGGGAGGATCCAGTACCCATCCTCCAAAAGGGTGTTGTGGTTTCGGCTCTCACTACCGAGGTTGAGGCTGAGATTGCCGAGGCTCAGGAGGAGGTACCATCTGAGCTTCCCATCAACAAATCTTTTATACCGCTTCATCTCCGCTTAAAGGTTTTGGCGGAGCATCATGATGCTGTCCTGGCTGGCCACTCAGGGGTTAGAGGTACCTTGGAGTTGGTGTCACATCGGTTTTGGTGGCCCAAGATCCGACAGTACGTGGTCTCATACGTGTCAGCTTGTACCACGTGCGCTAGGGCTAAGATGCCCCACTCCCGTACTGTTGGCACACTACTTCCTCTTGAGGTACCTAGTAAGCCATGGACGGAAATCTCCATGGATTTCATCACTGATTTGCCCTCCTCAGCTGGGAACATGGTCATCTTGGTGATTGTTGATCGGTTTTCAAACATGTCGCACTTTTTGTCTTTGCCTTCGTTGCCTAATGCTAAGACTCTGGCTCAGGTATTTGTGCAGGATGTGGTCAGACTTCATGGGGTTCCGTCTGACATCGTGTCTGATAGGGGTACTCAGTTTGTGGCAAAATTTTGGAAAGCATTTTGCTCACGGCTGGGGATTAAGTTCTCATTCTTCGGCGTTTCATCCTCAGTCAAATGGTCAGACTGAGCATATGAACCAAAATTTGGAACAGTACTTACGCTGCTTTGTCTCTGATAACCAGGAGGAGTGGTCTACCTTTCTTCCTTTGGCTGAGTTTGCCATCAATAATCACCGCCAGGAGTCGTCTGGGGAGTCTCCGTTTTTTTGTGTTTACGGGCTACATCCTCAATTTTGTACTTTGAGTCAGAGGGGCTCTTCCGGCGTTCCGGAGGAAGACCAGTTAGGAGCACAATTGTCATCAGTCTGGAGGAGAGTTAAACAGCACCTGTTGAGTGTGGGTGCTAGGTACAAATGTGTGGCTGACAGTAGGCGTGTGCCAGGTCCGGACCTGAGTGTGGATGACTGGGTGTGGTTATCCACAAAAAACATAAGACTCAAAATACCATCCCTTAAATTGGGTCCACGGTTTATTGGTCCATTTAGGGTCACCGCCGTCATTAACCCAGTTGGGTACCGATTGGAGCTTCCTATGGTGTATAAGATACACAACGTGTTCCACAGGTCTCTTTTAAAGAAGGTGGTGGGTTCTGTGGACGCGGCGCCTATGCCACCTCCAGTCTTGGTGGATGGTAATTTGGAATTTGAAGTCTCAAAGGTGGTTGACTCTCGTGTAGTGTGCCGCACTTTACAGTACTTGGTACACTGGTGTGGTTATGGGCCTGAGGAGAGGTCCTGGGTACCAGCCTCGGACATTCATGCGGATCGGCTGGTCAGGTTTTTTCACCGCCACCATCCGGACAAGCCGGGTCCTATAAGCCGTGAGGGCCCTGGGGTCCCTCGTAGAAGGCGGGGTACTGTCATGTCGGACGCTGTTCAGACCAGGTCGTTCGACAGACAGCGGTAATTCCGCTTTTGACCACTATGTGCTCATTGGCGTCGGCTAGATTTTATCTAGCTGGTCCGGGGTTAATTTACCTGATGCTCGGATTGGAAGCTGGGCTATGCCCATTGCCTTTAAATAGTTCTCCTGAACATTGGAGTGGTGAGCTAGTAGTTGGAGTATCGTTGCTGGTGGTGTATTTCCCTTTGTCTTATTTACTCCTTCCTATATTTGTATTTATTTTGCCCTGCGCATTTATAGTGGTTTCAGCCTAGAGTTGAAACAGGAGACAGGGCGAGGGTCGAGGCCTAGACATGCACACCATCAGTGTAAACTCTAGGTAGAGGGTCAGTCAGGATTTCCCTAGTCTGAGGGAAATTGCAGGGGCCCGGGTTATTAGCTCTTGCCCACCTAGTCTCCCCATGACAGAGTTAGGATAAAAGCCAAATCAGTATCTCAATTCACAGACAAGGTGTTTCGGGCTGTTGGCCTTCGTCAGTGCGAAGCATGAGAACTGATTTGGCTAGGTGAGAGGCTCTGGACTGGGGTCTAAGGGGTAACGTTTCTCCTTATGGAGAGTGACATACCATCTCTGGCTTGTCAAGGTAAGGAGGCTTATTGATGAGGGCCAACAGCCCGAAACACCGTGTCTGCGAATTGAGATACTGATTTGGCTTTTATCCTAAGTCATATTGTACGACTCGTTAAAGGGTTGATTGTGACTTGTAGGATCGCTACTTCCAACAGGTGGCGCTATAGAGTTTAAGTCCTCTTTTTCTCAGAAGAGGCAATTTGCATATTATATTTCCCAGAGGAGCATTGCATGGCGAATAAGCCTCCTTACCTTGACAAGCCAAAGATGGTATGCCACTCTCCAAAAGGAGAAATGTTACCCCTTAGATCTGAGAACAGCAATTCTGTGGTCTGTCTCTTGGGTGATAAGAGGGCTGTCTACATGGGCGAAACTCTGGCAAATTCTAAGAATTAGCTTTCTGGGCAGAAAACTATGTACAATATCCTTGTGTTTTACGTAACGTTTTTCATCTACTATCAATGGTGTATTATAAAGAGCGTTCAGTTAGACATTTACTCAACAGTTAGATATAGTATTTATGGCATTATGCAAGAAAGATAAAATTATCTTTGTGTCGTTAACACATCTCCTCCGTCTCTTTAACTTGCTATATATTAATATTTAACAAAAAATAGGAGTGCACTGTAATGTTCAATATCTGGAGTGAACTTTGCCTGTCTTACGGAATGATTACACAATTTTATATTGAATGCGGTCATTTACTACCAGGATATTCCAGACCAATCTGCTCAGTGGATGTCTCCATATTGGCATTCTGCAATGGCCTTGAGTAGCCCGACATCATCATGTCTGTGAGGAACAGGCATTGCGCACATTAAGTGCTCATTCAGATCAGAGTATAATATGAGTGTCATCCGATTTTCTTGTACATGAAGAAATAAAAAAATAATTCTCCACTGTCTGATTTTTTTCACGGACCCATTGACTTGCATTGCAAATGCTCAGATCAATTGCAAAAATTAAGTTTTAGCACCAAATGTATTTAACAAAGAAAAATTTCCTGCAGATGTCTGTGACTCACCATAGGGTGGTCGGCCTGCATTTCCTGCACATGTCTATGACTCACCATAGGGTGGTCGGCCTGCATTTCCTGCACATGTCCGTTACTCACCAGAGGGTGGTCGCCGTGCATTTCCTGCACATGTCCGTTACTCACCATAGGGTGGTCGGCATGCATTTCCTGCACATGTCCGTTACTCACCATAGGTCGGTCGGCCTGCATTTCCAGCACATGTCCGTTACTCACCATAGGGTGGTCAGCTTGCATTTCCTGCACATGTCCATTACTCACCATAGGGTGGTCGGCCTGCATTTCCTGCACATGTCCGTTACTCACCATAGGGTGGTCGGCCTGCATTTCCTGCACGTGTCTGTGACTCACCATACGGTGGTTGCCCTGAATTTCCTGCACATGTCCGTTATTCACCATAGAATGGTCAGCCTGCATTTCCTGCACATGTCTGTGACTCACCATAGGGTGGTCAGCCTGAATTTCCTGCACATGTCCGTCACTCACCATAGGTTGGTCGGCCTGCATTTCCTGCACATGTCCGTTACGCAAAGTAGGGTGGTCGGCCCGCATTTAATTTACATGTCTCTGACTCACCATAGGATGGTCAGACTGCATTTCCTGCACATGTCTGTGACTCACCATAGGGTGGTCAGCCTGCATTTCCTGCACATGTCCGTTACTCACATAGGGTGGTCGGCCTGCATATCCTGCACATGTCCGTTACTCAACATAGGTTGGTCGGCCTGGATTTCCTGCACATGTCCGTTACTCACCATAGGGTGGTCAGCCTGCATTTCCTGCACATGTCCGTTACTCACCATAGGGTGGTCGGCATGCATTTCCTGCACGTGTCTGTTACTCACCATAGGGTGGTCACCCTGCATTTCCTGCACATGTCCGTTACTCACCATAGGATGGTCAGCCTGCATTTCCTGCACATGTCCGTTACTCACCATAGGGTGGTCGGCCTGCATCTCCTGCACATGTCTGTGACTCACCATAGGGTGGTCGGCCTGCATTTCCTGCATATGTCCGTTACTCACCCTAGGGTGGTCGGCCTGCATTTTCTGCACATGTCCGATACTCACCATAGGGTGGTCAAAAGGCATTTCCTGCACATGTCCGTCACTCACCATAGGGTGGTCGGCGTGCATTTCCTGCACATGTCAGTTACGCACCATAGGGTGGTCGGCCTGCCTTTCCTGCACGTCTGTGACTCACCATAGGGTGGTCAGCCTGAATTTCCTGCACATGTCCGTCACTCACCATAGGGTGGTCGGCCTGCATTTCCTGCACATATCTGTGACTCACCATAGATAGGGTGGTCGGCCTGCATTTCTTGCACATGTCCTTTACTCACCATAGGGTGGTCGGCCTGCATTTCCTGTACATGTCCATGACTCACCATAGGGTGGTCGACCTGCATTTCCTGCATATGTCCGTTACACACAAGAGGGTGATCGGCCTGCATTTCCTGTACATGTCCGAGACTCACCATAGGGTGGTCGGCCTGCATTTCCTGCACATGTCCGTTACTCACCATAGGGTGGTCGGCCTGCATTTCTTGCACATGTCAGTTATGCACCATAGGGTGGTCGGCCTGCATTTCCTGCACATGTCTGTGACTCCCCATAGGGTGGTCGGCCTGCATTTCCTGCACATGTCCGTTAATCACCATAGGGTGGTCAGCCTGCATTTCCTGCACATGTCTGTGACTCACCATAGGGTGGTCGGCCTGCATTTCCTGCACATGTCTGTGACTCACCATAAGGGGTCGGCTTGCATTTCCTGCACATGTCCGTTACTCACCATAGGGTGGTCGGCCTGCATTTCCTGCATATGTCCGTTACTCACCATAGATGGGTCAGCCTGCATTTCCTGCACGTGTCCGTTACTCACCATAGGGAGGTCGGCCTGCATTTCCTGTACATGTCCATGACTCAACATAGGGTGGTCGGCCTGCATTTCCTGCACATGTCCATGACTCACCATAGGGTGGTCGGCCTGCATTTCCTGCATATGTCCGTTACTCACCATAGGGTGGTCGGCCTGCATTTCCTGCACATGTCAGTTACGCACCATAGGGTGGTCGGCCTGCATTTCCTGCACATGTCTGTGACTCACCATAGGGTGGTCGGCCTGCATTTCCTGCATATGTCCGTTACTCGCCATAGGGCGGTCGACTGGCATTTCCTGCACATGTCCGTTACTCGCCATAGGGTGGTCGGCCTGCATTTCCTGCATATGTCCGTTACTCACCATAGATGGGTCAGCCTGCATTTCCTGCACGTGTCCGTTACTCACCATAGGGAGGTCAGCCTGCATTTCCTGTACATGTCCATGACTCAACATAGGGTGGTCGGCCTGCATTTCCTGCATATGTCCGTTACTCACAAGAGGGTGATCGGCCTGCATTTCCTGTACATGTCCGTGACTCACCATAGGGTGGTCGGCCTGCATTTCCTGCACATGTCCGTTACTCACCATAGGGTGGTCGGCCTGCATTTCCTGCACATGTCAGTTACGCACCATAGCTTGGTCGGCCTGCATTTCCTGCACATGTCTGTGACTCACCATAGGGTGGTCGGCCTGAATTTCCTGCACATGTCCGTTACTCACCATAGGGTGGTCGGCCTGCATTTCCTGCACATGTGTGTTACTCACCATAGGGTGGTAGCCCTGCATTTCCTGCACATGTCCATGACTCACCATAGGTTGGTCGGCCTGCATTTCCTGCACATGTCCGTTACTCACCATAGGGTGGTTGGCCTGCATTTCCTGCACATGTCCGTTATTCACCATAGGGTGGTCGACCTGCATTTCCTGCACATGTCCGTTACTCACCATAGGTTGGTCAGCCTGCATTTTCTGCACATGTCCGATACTCACCATAGGGTGGTCAACCGGCATTTCCTGCACATGTCCGTCACTCACCATAGGGTGGTCGGCGTGCATTTCCTTCACATGTCAGTTACGCACCATAGGGTGGTCGGCCTGCCTTTCCTGCACATGTCTGTGACTCACCATAGGGTGGTCGGACTGAATTTCCTGCACATGTCCGTTACTCACCATAGGGTGGTCGGCCTGCATTTCCTGCACATGTCTGTTACTCACCGTAGGGTGGTTGCCCTGCATTTCCTGCACATGTCCATGACTCACCATAGGTTGGTCGGCCTGCATTTCCTGCACATGTCCGTTACTTACCATAGGGTGGTCGGCCTGCATTTCCTGCACATGTCTGTTACTCACCATAGGGTGGTTGCCCTGCATTTCCTGCACATGTCTGTGACTCACCATAGGATGGTCGGCCTGCATTTCCTGCACATGTCCGTGACTCACCATAGGGTGGTCGGCCTGCATTTCATGCACATGTCTGTTACTCACCATAGGGTGGTCAGCCTGCATTTCTTGCACATGTCTGTGACTCACCATAGGGGGATCTGCCTGCATTTCCTGCACATGTCCGTTACTCACCATAGGGTGGTTGGCCTGCATTTCCTGCACATGTCCGTTATTCACCATAGGGTGGTCGACCTGCATTTCCTGCACATGTCCGTTACTCACCATAGGGTGGTCGGCCTGCATTTCATGTACATGTCCGTTACTCACCATAGGTCGGTCGGCCTGCATTTCCTGCACATGTCCGTTACTCACCATAGGGTGGTTGGCCTGCATTTCATGCACATGTCCGTTACTCACCATAGGGTGGTCGGCCTGCATTTCATGTACATGTCCGTTACTCACCATAGGTTGGTCAGCCTGCATTTTCTGCACATGTCCGATACTCACCATAGGGTGGTCAACCGGCATTTCCTGCACATGTCCGTCACTCACCATAGGGTGGTCGGCGTGCATTTCCTTCACATGTCAGTTACGCACCATAGGGTGGTCGGCCTGCCTTTCCTGCACATGTCTGTGACTCACCATAGGGTGGTCGGACTGAATTTCCTGCACATGTCCGTTACTCACCATAGGGTGGTCGGCCTGCATTTCCTGCACATGTCTGTTACTCACCGTAGGGTGGTTGCCCTGCATTTCCTGCACATGTCCATGACTCACCATAGGTTGGTCGGCCTGCATTTCCTGCACATGTCCGTTACTTACCATAGGGTGGTCGGCCTGCATTTCCTGCACATGTCTGTTACTCACCATAGGGTGGTTGCCCTGCATTTCCTGCACATGTCTGTGACTCACCATAGGATGGTCGGCCTGCATTTCCTGCACATGTCCGTGACTCACCATAGGGTGGTCGGCCTGCATTTCATGCACATGTCTGTTACTCACCATAGGGTGGTCAGCCTGCATTTCTTGCACATGTCTGTGACTCACCATAGGGGGATCTGCCTGCATTTCCTGCACATGTCCGTTACTCACCATAGGGTGGTCGGCCTGCATTTTCTGCACATGTCCGTTACTCACCATATGGTGGTCGGCCTGCATTTCCTGCATATGTCCGCTGCTCACCATAGGGTGGTTGGCCTGCATTTCCTGCATATGTCCGTTACCATAGGGTGGTCGGCTTGCATTTCCTGCATATGTCTGTTAGGCTGGTTTCACACTTGCGTTTTGATCTGCAGCGTTTTTTAAAAAACCGCATGTGGTGAAAAAACGAATGTAAACGCGGAAAAACGCCGCGTTTTTTAGACGCATGCGTTTTTGCATGCAGAAAAAAAACTGCGGCGTTTTGCCGCGTTTACATGCGTTTTTTCCTGCGTTTGCGTTTTTTAAACGCATGCTGAGAAGAGTGTGACAGCTGCCAATCATCAAAATCAACTAGAAAACCCACTATAAACAGAAATAGCTAGGGTTAGGGTTAGGGTTAGGGTTAGGATCCCTAGTAACCCTAGGAATCCTAACCCTAACCCTAACCCTAGGGATCCTAACCCTAACCCTAGGGATCCTAACCCTAACCCTAAGGGTTAGGATCCCTAGTAACCCTAGGGTTAGGGTTAGGGTTTTCTTGTTTTTTCTTGTGTTTAGGGTTAGGGTTAGGGTTTTCTTGTTTTTTCTTGTGGTTAGGGTTAGGGTTTTCTTGTTTTTTCTTGTGTTTTCTTGTGTTTTTCTATAAAAATGCATGCGTTTTTAACGCAAGCAAACGCATGTGCTTAAAAACGCATGCGTTTACATAGACAGCAATGCTTTTTTTTGCCGCGAATAAACGCATGCGTTTTTTTGCGGCAAAAAAACGCAGCTAGAAATTACTACAGGTTGCATTTCTGCAACTAAACGCACGCGTCAAAAAACGCATGCGTTGCCGAAAACGCGTCAAAAAGCATGCTAAAAAAATGCATGCGTTTTTAATGTTAAGTATAGAAAAAAAACGCATGAGTTTTTTAGTGCTAAAACGCTGCAGATCAAAACGCAAGTGTGAAACCAGCCTTACACTGAGTGACTGCAGACTTGTAGCTTAAAAGTAGATAACTCCTTTAAGGCCAATAAAATTTTCCTTCCGTGTGAGTTGCAGATCATTGTACAATGCGGGTGTTTAGCTTATTTCACAATAAATATAACACTTTAAATGTCATAAGACTGTATGTGACAAATAGACTTGAGATTCTAGTGCTCTAGGGACTGCAGCTTCTCTTTTTGTTCTGGCAGCAGGTCAACCTTTGATGTTACTTAGCACATGAAAGAATATCTCTAAGGTGATCTCAGGTATTAGAAAGATGTTGCTACTTGAGCGAAAGGCTGGTTATATAATATGAAGAACATTCCTTTTGTATCTGACAAACGTGTACAATTTACCTTTCCATAAAGTCCCTGGAATGAATGGCTGCTGCAGCGCAGAATGCCGGAGGCGATTATTTGATGTAACCAAACTCACACCCTCTACTATAGTGCTAAGCCTTTACCGAGGCATCCTGGAATGTCTGAACGAGCTTTCAGAGTTTTGTGTAGATGAAACCTTAGGCTAGGTTCACATTGCGTTAATGGGTTAACGCTAACGGACTGCGTTGCATGGCGAAATTGTCGCAATTAACGCCATGCAATGGGTCCGTTAGCGCACCCATTGACGGCAATGTGAATCTGATCTGTAGCTCATCACTAGTGCATGCCATTTTCGGCACGCGCCAGCGATGTGCCGTTATTTTCTGACGGACCTCGGACTAATGGTTTTAAGATATTTCAAGTAAAAAATGCCAGCTTTTCCTGAAACATCTTCCTTTTGAAAAACTTGCCAGATTCACTCGCCTGGAAAAGATGTTGTGTGCGCCCACCATAAGGGGTTTTTTAACTAGATAGTTTATTGGATATTGAGAGGAACCCTGATGGTAAGTTTCATCACATAATGAATTTTACTCCATTATTTCTTAATTATATCTTAAACTTGGTGACCATTATGGTCGTAGATGCACATTTTAGGAGGGTTGTCCTTTTCCGAGAGGCCTAAATAGAAAACTGCCTAGTTATTCACCAGCAAGGGATGTAATGCTAGCTGTACACATTTGTTATGTAGCTTTCCTAGAGTTCTGAATGACAATTTTTCATAGTCATGATGTGAAAAATCTCCCACCTGTACCTCAGTGTAAGGACGTAGTCAGATGACCATATTACTTGTGCGAGGATCACATTGAAAACCTTGGACTTGGCTGTCGGCTCTTCTGACCAGATCGTGACAGCTGCATAGAAATACATGTTCAGGTTAGGAGAGCCGATGGCCAGTCCGAGAATTGTGATGCCATCCTTGCGCGTGTAGTACGGCCAACTGACTGCAACCTTACTAGGACTCTGACCAAAGAGTGATAAGGACTCTGACTGAAGGGTGAGCTCATCATTACAGTATCAATATTATGAGACTGCTGGTGCACTTTTAGTTGGTGGCAATAAAGTTCTAAACGCTACATGACTTTTTATATAGTTATTATCAGCCCGATATCACTTACACTCCCCTCCTCCTGGATCCTTGCAGCTCAACTGTTCTGCCCTCATTAATCATTACTCTGCATACAGAAATGTGGAACCACACCTAACCATGTGACCTTTCTGGCACGTGCTTCTTCATACAACCATGAGTTTGTAAATAAAGGCTACGTGGAGAAAAGGAGCGCAGGTCCCGCTCAGGCACCGCCGTACGTGGAGGTCCTACATGTGACATGTGAGATGCAAATATTCATACATGAGAGTAAGGCTCTGTCAACAAATGTTTAAGGAAATGAGAATTTATACTTCTGCATTCTTGGTTGGCCAAAGTGCAGGGTTGTGCATTAATACACATTACATTGGCTACACCACCTCTCGGGCAGGGAGACATGTCACCCACCATTGGAAGCTATTGAAGCTTGAAGCTGCTCTTCAGGTCTATGTGTGACCCACCTAGCAAGTTTTGCACTTGGAAAGAATTTACAATCTTATATTTTCGACATGACATGCAGAGTGTCTCAGATGGTAATACACCATCACGTTTTATTGCAGCCTTTGTGATAAGTTTAATATGACAGTGTGACTCTTGGATCAGAAAAGGTGGAATAACCTTGGTACATAACCAGAAAAATAGAGCATACGATCCACTATATATTATATATACAGTACAGACCAAAAGTTTGGACACACCTTCTCATTTAAAGATTTTTCTGTATTTTCCTGACTATGAAAATTGTACATTCACACTGATGGCATCAAAACTATGAATTAACACATGTGGAATTATATACTTAACATAAAAGTGTGAAACAACTTAAAATATGTCTTATATTCTAGGTTATTCAAAGTAGCCACCTTTTGCTTTGATGACTGCTTTGCACACTCTTGGCATTCTCTTGATGAGCTTCAAGAGGTAGTCACCGGAAATGGTCTTCCAACAATCTTGAAGGGGTTCCCAGAGATGCTTAGCACATGTTGGCCCTTTTGCCTTCACTCTGAGGTCCAGCTCACCCCAAACCATCTTGATTGGGTTCAGGTCTGGTGACTGTGGAAGCCAGGTCATCTGGCGTAGCACCCCATCACTTTCCTTCTTGGTCAAATAGCCCTTACACAGCCTGGAGGTGTGTTTGGGGTCATTGTCCTGTTGAAAACTAAATGATGGTCCAACTAAACGCAAACCGGATGGAATAGCATGCAGCTGCAAGATTCTGTGGTAGCCATGCTGGTTCAGTGTGCCTTCAATTTTGAATAAATCCCCAACAGTGTCACCAGCAAAGCACCCCCACACCATCACACCTCCTCCTCCATGCTTCACGGTGGGAACCAGGGATGTAGACTCCATCCGTTCACCTTTTCTGCGTCGCACAAAGACACGGTGGTTGGAACCAAAGATCTCAAATTTGGACTCATCAGACCAAAGCACAGATTTCCACTGGTCTAATGTCCATTCCTTTTGTTCTTTAGGCCAAACAAGTCTCTTCTGCTTGTTGCCTGTCCTTTGCAGTGGTTTCCTAGCAGCTATTTTACCATGAAGGCCTGAGGCACAAAGTCTCCTCTTAACAGTTGTTGTAGAGATGTGTCTGCTGCTAGAACTCTGTGTGGCATTGACCTGGTCTCTAATCTGAGCTGCTGTTAACCTGCCATTTCTGAGGCTGGTGACTCGGATAAACTTATCCTCAGAAGCAGAGGTGACTCTTGGTCTTCCTTTCCTGGGGTGGTCCGCATGTGAGCCAGTTTCTTTGTAGCTCTTGATGGTTTTTGCCACTGAACTTGGGGACACTTTCAAAGTTTGCCCAATTTTTTGGACTGACTGACCTTCATTTCTTAAAGTAATGATGGCCACTCTTTTTTCTTTACTTAGCTTTTTTCTTGCCATAATTCAAATTCTAACAGTCTATTCAGTTAGACTATCAGCTGTGTATCCACCAGACTTCTGCACTCACACAACTGATGGTCCCAACACTATTTATAAGCCAAGAAATCCCACTTATTAAACCTGACAGGACACACCTGTGAAGTGAAAACCATTTCAGGTGACTACCTCTTGAAGCTCATCAAGAGAATGCCAAGAGTGTGCAAAGCAGTCATCAAAGCAAAAGGTGGCTACTTTGAAGAACCTAGAATATAAGACATATTTTCAGTTGTTTCACACTTTTTTGTTAAGTATATAATTCCACATGTGTTAACTCATAGTTTTGATGCCTTCAGTATGAATGTACAATTTTCATAGTCATGAAAATACAGAAAAATCTTGAAATGAGAAGGTGTGTCCAAACTTTTGGTCTGTACTGTATATATATATATATATATATATATATATATATATATATATATATATATATATATATTTATATATAGCTCTGGCAAAAATTAAGAGACCACCACATCAAAACCCTGTCATGGGCAGCCCAATCTCCACACCTGGACCCTATTGAAAACCTCTGGAATGTAATGAAGGGGATAATGGATAATGCCAAGCCATCAAACAAAGAAGAACATTTTTTGACAGTCAGCCCCGCGATCCCGGGAGGGACATTAGTTGTCCCGCACTACGTGCCTAGGGCGGGGACAATGCAGGGGGCGGCACCTGAGCAAGGTTTGTGGCTGTTTTTTTTTTTTTTTTTACAAAAGTTGGGTCATGCATAGGGGGGGAAAATATGAGCCATGCATACGAGGGGGGAATATGAGCCATACATACGGGGGGGGGGGAATATGAGCCATACATACAGGAGGGGGGTCAGTATGCAGTATTAAGCATCATGTGGGATCATTATACAGCATGGAGAACTGTGTGGCCATTATACAGTATGGAGCATCATGTGCAGTCATTATACAGTATGGAGCATCATGTGCAGTCATTATACAGTATGGAGCATAATGTGCAGTCATTATACAGTATAGAGCATCATGTGCAGCCACTATACAGTATGGAGCATCATGTGCGGTCATTATACAGTATGGAGCATCATGTGCGTTCATTATACAGTATGGAGCATCATGTGCAGTCATTATACAGTATGGAGCGTCATGTGCGGTCATTATACAGTATGGAGCATCATGTGCGGTCATTATACAGTATGGAGCATCATGTGCGGTCATTATACAGTATGGGGCACTGTGAGGCCATATTTTTTTGTTTATAATTATTGTATATGAAACAGTGTGATCGGCAGTGCTAAATGGGTGTGGTTGGGTCGTGGATATGGGTGTGACTAATTATGAATGGGTGTGGTCAGAGGCGTGGCCTAAAATTTACCCTTTGTCCCTCTTTCCCATCTTCAAAAGTTGGGAGGTATGGTTTATAGAATAAAAGAACAATTTACAGTTTACTCAAAAATATACCTATAAAGAGAAAAATCAGACAAACTGAACATTTTGTAGTGCTCTCTCAATTTTTGCCAAAGCTGTTTAAGGATGTCAGGGACAAGATCATAGACCTGCAGAAAGCTGGAATGGGCTACAAAACCATAAGTAAGATGCTGGGTGCAATAGTAAGAAAATAGTAAGAAATACAAAATGACTATCAATCAACATCGATCTGGGGCACCATGCAAAATCTCACCTCGTGGGATATCCTTGATCATGAGGAAGGTGAGAGTTCAACCTAAAACTACATGGGGGAACTTGTTAAAGATCTAAAGGCAGCTGGGACCACAGTCACCAAGAAAACCTTTGGTAACACATTACACCACAAAGGTTTAAAAACCTGCAGTGCCCGCAAGGTCCCCTGCTCAAGAAGATGTGCAGGCCCATCTGAAGTTTGCCTATGAACACCTGTATAATTCTATGAGTGATTGGGAGAATGTGCTGTGGTCACATGAGACAAAATTGATCTCTTTGACATTAGCTCAACTCGCTGTGTTTGTAGGAAGAGAAATGCTGCCTATGACCCAAAGAACAACATCCACACTGTCAAGCATGGAGGTGGAAATATTATGTTTTATGGGTGTTTCTGTGCTAAGGGCACAGGACTACTTCACTGCATCAATGGAAGAATGGATGGAGCCATGTATCGTAAAATCCTGAGTGACAACCTCATTCCATCCGCTAGGACATTAAAAATGGGTCGTGGCTGGGTCTTCCAGCAAGACAATGACCCAAAACATACAGCCAAGGCAACAAAGGAGTGACTCAAAAAGAAGCACATTAAGGTCATGGAGTGGCCTAGCCAGTCTCCAGACCTTAATACTATAGACAACTTATGGAGGGAGTTGAAGCTCCGAGTTGCCAAGTGACAGCCTCAAAATCTTAGTGATTTAGAGATGATCTGCACAGAGGAGTGGACCAAAATTCTTCCTGACATGTGAGCAAACCTCATCATCAACTACAAATTATATCTGACTGCTGTGCTTGCCAACAAGGGTTTTGCCACCAAGTATTAAGTCTTGTTTGCCAGAGGGATCAAATACTTAATTCTCACTACAAAATACAAATAAATTTATATAATTTATACAATGTGATTTTCTGGATTTTATTTTTGATATTCTATCTCTCAATGTTAAAATTAATCTACCCTTAAAATGATAGACTGTTCATGTCTTTGTCAGTGGGCAAACTTACACAATCAGCAAGGGATCAAATACTTATTTCCCCCACTGTGTATATATATATGGGCAGCACGGTGGCTCAGTGGATAGCACTGCAGCCTTGCAGCGCTGGAGTCCTGGGTTCAAACCCCACCAAGGACTACATCTGCAAAGAGTTTGTATGTTCTCTCCATGTTTGCGTGGGTTTCCTCCAGGCACTCCGGTTTCCTCCCACATTCCAAAGACATACTGATAGAGAATTTAGATTGTGAGCCCCAATGGGGACAGCAATGATAATGTGTGCAAACTGTAAAGCGCTGCGGAATATGTTAGCGCTATATAAAAATAAAGATTATTATTATTATTATATATATATATATATATATGTATGTATGTATATATATCTAATATATAAAGCTGAATGTGTGTGTGCATGTGTGTGTGTACACTATGTTCCAAATTATTATGCAAATGACATTTTTCTCTGATTTTCCTAAATGGTCGGTGCAAATGACAGTCAGTCTAATAAAAGTCATCACCCGTTAGAGTATACATCGAATTTTATTGAAGAAACCTCCCAATGATAACAGTATAATCTCCAAAATGAATAAAAACTCAAAATGCACTGTTCCAAATTATTAAGCACAGTACAATTTCTAAACATTTGATATGTTTTAAAGAACTGAAAATGCTCATTTGTGGAATTTGCAGCATTAGGAGGTCACATTCACTGAACAAAAAAGCTATTTAACTCCAAAACATCCTAACAGGCCAAGTTACATGTTAACATAGGACCCTTCTTTGATATCACCTTCACAATTCTTGCATCCATTGAACTTGTGAGTTTTTGGAGAGTTTCTGCTTGTATTTCTTTGCATGAAGTCAGAATAGCCTCCCAGAGCTGCTGTTTGGATGTGAACTGCCTCCCACCCTCATAGATCTTTTGCTTGATGATACTCCAAAGGTTGGTGGCCACACCATGAGTTTATCTCCTTTTATGCCCATAGCAGCCAATTACTCAGAGGTATTCTTTGCAGCATGAGATGGTGCATTGTCAGCATGAAGATGATTTTGCTCCTGAAGGAACATTTCTGCTTTTTATACCATGGAGGAAAGTTGTCAGTCAGAAACTCTATATACTTTGCAGAGGTCATTTTCACACCTTCAGGAACCTTAAAGGGCCCTACCAGCTGTTTCTCCATGATTCCGGCCCAAAACATGACTCCTCCACCCCCTTGCTGTTGTTGCAGCCTTGTTGGGACATGGTGGCCATCCACCAACCATCCACTACTCCATCCATTTGGACCATCCAGGGTTGCTCAACACTTATCAGTAAACAAGAATGTTTGGAAATTAGTCTTCATGTATGTGTGGGCCCAATGCAACCATTTCTGCTTGTGAACACTGTTTAAGGGTGGCCGAATAGTAGGTTTATGCACCACAGCAAGCCTTTGAAGGATCCTACACCTTGTGGATCGAGGGACTCCAGAGGCTCCAGCAGCTTCAAATATATGTTTGCTGCTTTGTAATGGCTTTTTAGCAGCTGCTCTCTTAATCCGATGAACTTGCCTGGCAGAAACCTTCCTCATTATGCCTTTATCAGCACAAACACATCTGTGCTCAGATACAGCCACAAATCTCTTAACAGTACGATTGATCACTCTTAAGTTTTCAGGAAATTTCTAATGTTTTCATCCCTTCACCAAGGCATTGCACTATTTAACGCTTTTCAGCAGCAGAGAGATCCTTTTTATTTCCCATATTGCTTGAAACCTGTGACCTGCATAATAATGTGGAACATCATTTTTAAGTAGTTTTCTTTTAATTAGAATCACCTGGAAAACTAATTATCCCATGTGTTTAAGATTGATTTCAGTGATCCATTGAGCCCTGAGACACATTACCATCCACGAGTTTATTTGAAAAACAAAAAAATTAAATCTTTATGACACTTAAATCCTATTTGCATAATAATTTGGAACACAGTGTATTTCCGGGATTGGCATCTGCACCGTCACAGCTACAGCCACAAAATTTTGCACAGTCACACGTCTGGACCCCGAGAGCGTCATAGGCTATGTTGTGAGGTGAAATTTTAACCCCACGCTTTCCAATTCACCAATCGATTTTGCCCCTATCTACATAATGGGGAAAAAGTGAAAGGAAAAGTGTTGGAGGCAAATTGACAGCTGCCAGATGTGAACAATGGGGACTTAAAGAATGAGAGCGATGGCGCCAAAGAGTATATACCGTACAGTTGCTAAGGTGGGGCCCCGATATGGGATACTCACCACACACGGGGGTATTAACACACAAAATGCGCCACACACTACCACGTGTTTGAACACATACATCACCCTCAGCACACATTTCACCACACATACACCAACCTTGCCACGTAAAAGTCAAAACACAAAAGTCATCGCTCAAAACTCGCCACACGTTAAATTCGCCACATGCAAAACTCGACACATGCAAAACTAGGCTCACGCAAAACTTGCCACACATGCAAAACTCACCTCATGGAAAACTCGCCACACGCAAAACTTGCACACTCGGAAAAATTGCCACATGCACAAAAGTTGCTACACATGCAAAAGTTGCCTCACACAAAACTTGCACATACTTAAAACGCACCACACATAAAACTCGCCACACGCAAAACTTGCTGCACACAACTTGCTACACTAACCTGTCACATGCAACTCGACACACAAAAAGTTGCTACACGCATGTCGCCACACAAAACTCATCTCACAAAAGTCTCTACATGCATGTCGCCACACGCAACTCAACACACACAACGTGACACATGAAACTCGCTCTAAAACACACACAAGTCTGGTATTATCCTTCAAAAATAAAAATCTGATTAATAAGCAGACAAACTACAAGAGCACAAATGTACCATATAGGAAATACGGCAGCTGTCAATCACATGACCTGTCTATTATGTGTATGTGTGAGCTAATATATACTGCCAGGGGGGAGGGCTTCCTGTAGGCTGGGGATTTATCAGGCTGCCAATTTAGCTTACAAATACTGAGGTAAAAATGCTGATCAAATAATGTGTGAATGAGGTCTAATACAGGAGGAGATGACATACAGGTACATACTATACAGGGGAGATGACACACAGGTATATACTATATACAGGAGCAGATGACTCACAGGTATATACTATATACAGGAGGAGATGACTTACAGATATATACTATATACAGGAGGAGATGACATACAGGTATATACTATATGTAGGAGATGACATACATGTATATACTATATACAGGAGGAGATGACACACATATATACTATATACAGGAGGAGATGACATACAGCAGGTATATACTATATAAAAGAGAAGATGACTCTTAGGTATATAGAGGAGGAGATGACATACAGCAGGTATATACTATATACAGGGGAGATGACATACAGGTATATACTATATACCGGAGATGACATACAGGTATATACTATATATAGGTGGAAATGACATACAGGTATATACTATATACAGAAGAGATGACATACAGGTATATACTATATACAGGAGGAGATGACACATAGGTATATACAATATACAGGAGGAGATGACATACAGCAGGTATATACTATTTACAGGGGAGATGACATGCAGGTATATACTATATACAGGGGAGATGACATACAGGTATATACTATATACAGGAGATGACATACAGGTGTATACTATATATAAGAGAGATGACAAACATGTATATACTGAGGTGAAAATGAGAGGTGTAAGAAGAAAATGAGAGGTGTGAGATGAAAATGAAGAGGTGTGAGTGCAAAATGAGAGGAGTGAGGGAAAATACTGGAGTGATCGGAAAATGACAGATGTGAAGTCGGAATGACAAGTGTTACTGGGGAATGAGAGGAGTGAGGGGGAATGAGAGGAGTGAGGGGGAAAATAAGAGGAGTGAAGGGGAAAATGAGAGATGTGAGGGGAAAATGAAAGATGTGAGGGGGAAAATGAGAGGCATGATGGGAAAATAAGAGAAGTGAGGTGCTATAACTAACCACAGATACTTACTATGCCCAGGCAACGCCGGGCTCTTCAGCTAGTGTATATATATACAGTGGGGCAAAAAAGTATTTAGTCAGTCAGCAATAGTGCAAGTTCCACCACTTAAAAAGATGAGAGGCGTCTGTAATTTACATCATAGGTAGACCTCAACTATGGGAGACAAACTGAGAAAAAAAAATCCAGAAAATCACATTGTCTGTTTTTTTTATCATTTTATTTGTATATTATGGTGGAAAATAAGTATTTGGTCAGAAACAAAATTTCATCTCAATACTTTGTAATACATCCTTTGTTGGCAATGACAGAGGTCAAACGTTTTCTGTAAGTCTTCACAAGGTTGCCACACACTGTTGTTGGTATGTTGGCCCATTCCTCCATGCAGATCTCCTCTAGAGCAGTGATGTTTTTGGCTTTTCGCTTGGCAACACGGACTTTCAACTCCCTCCAAAGGTTTTCTATAGGGTTGAGATCTGGAGACTGGCTAGGCCACTCCAGGACCTTGAAATGCTTCTTACGAAGCCACTCCTTCGTTGCCCTGGCGGTGTGCTTTGGATCATTGTCATGTTGAAAGACCCAGCCACGTTTCATCTTCAATGCCCTTGCTGATGGAAGGAGGTTTGCACTCAAAATCTCACGATACATGGCCCCATTCATTCTTTCATGTACCCGGATCAGTCGTCCTGGCCCCTTTGCAGAGAAACAGCCCCAAAGCATGATGTTTCCACCACCATGCTTTACAGTAGGTATGGTGTTTGATGGATGCAACTCAGTATTCTTTTTCCTCCAAACACGACAAGTTGTGTTTCTACCAAACAGTTCCAGTTTGGTTTCATCAGACCATAGGACATTCTCCCAAAACTCCTCTGGATCATCCAAATGCTCTCTAGCAAACTTCAGACGGGCCCGGACATGTACTGGCTTAAGCAGTGGGACACGTCTGGCACTGCAGGATCTGAGTCCATGGTGGCGTAGTGTGTTACTTATGGTAGGCCTTGTTACATTGGTCCCAGCTCTCTGCAGTTCATTCACTAGGTCCCCCCGCGTTGTTCTGGGATTTTTGCTCACCGTTCTTGTGATCATTCTGACTCCACGGGGTGGGATTTTGCGTGGAGCCCCAGATCGAGGGAGATTATCAGTGGTCTTGAATGTCTTCCATTTTCTAATTATTGCTCCCACTGTTGATTTCTTCACTCCAAGCTGGTTGGCTATTGCAGATTCAGTCTTCCCAGCCTGGTGCAGGGCTACAATTTTGTTTCTGGTGTCCTTTGACAGCTCTTTGGTCTTCACCATAGTGGAGTTTGGAGTCAGACTGTTTGAGGGTGTCTTTTTATACTGATAACAAGTTTAAACAGGTGCCATTACTACAGGTAATGAGTGGAGGAAAGAGGAGACTCTTAAAGAAGAAGTTACAGGTCTGTGAGAGCCAGAAATCTTGATTGTTTGTTTCTGACCAAATACTTGTTTTCCACCATAATATGCAAATAAAATGATAAAAAAACAGACAATGTGATTTTCTGGATTTTTTTTTCTCAGTTTGTCTCCCATAGTTGAGGTCTACCTATGATGTAAATTACAGACGCCTCTCATCTTTTTAAGTGGTGGAACTTGCACTATTGCTGACTGACTAAATACTTCTTTGCCCCACTATATATATATATATATATATATATATATATATATATATATATATATATATATATAAATTTAATGGCTTTAACAACCTTAGTAACAGTGACTCTGCAGAATCCTTATTGAATTGTATCAGAAAGACACTGCCTAATCTCCGGTGGTCACACCTACCAAGACTATTAAGCAGCCATGTCAGGTAAATAAATGCCTATAAGGCTGGAGTCACACTTGGCGTAAGACAATACGCCACGTATTATACGTCCGTACTACGGCCGTAATACGGAGAAATGTTCCCAAAATATTGATCCGTAGTCAGGGTGTGTCAGCGTATTTTGCGCAGGCTTGCAAAACCGACATCTAATGGATTTATGTGCTCAAATGTTAGGGAAAACATATATACAGTATATATATATACACTCACCGGCCACTTTATTAGGTACACCATGCTAGTAACGGGTTGGACCCCCTTTTGCCTTCAGAACTGCCTCAATTCTTAGTGGCATAGATTCAACAAGGTGCTGGAAGCATTCCTCAGAGATTTTGGTCCATATTGACATGATGGCATCACACAGTTGCCGCAGATTTGTCGGCTGCACATCCCAAAGATGCTCCATACAAGGCAGGATGGATCCATGCTTTCATGTTGTTTACGCCAAATTCTGACCCTACCATCCGAATGTCGCAGCAGAAATCGAGACTCATCAGACCAAGCAACGTTTTTCCAATCTGCTACTGTCCAATTTCGATGAGCTTGTACAAATTGTAGCCTCAGTTTCCTGTTCTTAGCTGAAAGGAGTGATACCCGGTGTGGTCTTCTGCTGCTGTAGCCCATCTGCCTCAAAGTTCGACGCACTGTGCGTTCAGAGATGCTCTTAGGCCTACCTTGGTTGTAACGGGTGGCGATTTGAGTCACTGTTGCCTTTCTATCAGCTCGAACCAGTCTGCCCATTCTCCTCTGACCTCTGGCATCAACAAGGCATTTCCGCCCACAGAACTGCCGCTCACTGAATTTTTTTTCGTTTTCAGACCATTCTCTGTAAACCCTAGAGATGGTTGTGCGTGAAAATCCCAGTAGATCAGCAGTTTCTGAAATACTCAGACCAGCCCTTCTGGCACCAACAACCATGCCACGTTCAAAGGCACTCAAATCACCTTTCTTCCCCATACTGATGCTCGGTTTGAACTGCAGGAGATTGTCTTGACCATGTCTACATGCCTAAATGCACTGAGTTGCCGCCATGTGATTGGCTGATTAGAAATTAAGTGTTAACAAGAAGTTGGACAGGTGTACCTAATAAAGTGGCCAGTGAGTGTATATATATATATATATATATATATATATATATATATATAAAGTCATTGAGACACATATATATATATTCTGTATTTAGATTTCATTCAGCGCGATATCTGTGAACAGCCGGTAATTCAATTGCCGGCTTTTCATTTCTCCTGCACAAACCCGACAGGATATGAGACATGGTTTACACACAGTAAACCATCTCATATCCCCCTTTTTTTTGCATATTCCACACTACTAATGTTAGTAGTGTGTATGTGCAAAATTTCAGCGCTGTAGCTGCTGAAATAAAGGGTTAAATGGCGGAAAAAATTGGCGTGGGCTCCCGCACAATTTTCTCCGCCAGAATGGTAAAGCCAGTGACTGAGGGCAGATATTAATAGCCAGGAGAGGGTCCATGGTTATTGGCCCCCCCGTGGCTAAAAACATCTGCCCCCAGCCACCCCAGAAAAGGCACTTCTGGAAGATGCGCCTATTCTGGCACTTGGCCACTCTCTTCCCACTCCCTGTAGCGGTGGGATATGGGGTAATGAAGGGTTAATGCCACCTTGCTATTGTAAGGTGACATTAAGCCAGATTAATAATGGAGAGGCGTCAATTATGACACCTATCCATTATTAATCCAATTGTTGGAAAGGGTTAAAAAACACACACACACATTATTAAAAAGGATTTTAATGAAATAAACACAGCGGTTGTTGTAATAATTTATTGTTCTCGCAATCCATTTCCAGGCCCTCGCTTGGCAAAATAATAAACGCACAAGATACATACCTTCTGATGTCAGATCACGTCCCACGAAGTATTCCATCTGAAGGGGTTAACTAATATTACAGGCACGAGCTGCGATAAACCACTCGCTCGTGCCTGTAATCCCCGGGTGCTGAAAGGAAAGCTGGATCTGTACTTACATTGAGTCGCGGTGAGGCGCCCTCTGGTGGATGTTCTCATGAACTGCAGCCTGGGAACTTTTTCCCACGCTCCAGGTCATATGAGGACATCCACCAGGGGGCGCATCACCGCGACTGAAGGAAATGTAGGTCAATGACCTACATTTCATTAATTCGCCGGGGGATTACAGACACGAGCACCGCTGCATTTAGCAGGGCTCCTGCCTGTAATATTAGTTAACCCCTTCAGATGGATTACATCGTGGGACGTGATCTGACATCAGAAGGTATGTATATTGTGCGTTTATTATTTTGCCAAGCGAGGGTTTGCAAATGGATTGCGAGAACAATAAATTATTACAACAACCGCTGTGTTTACTTCATTAAAATCCTTTTTAATCATGTGTGTGTGTTTTTTAACCCTTTCCTACAATTGGATTAATAATGGATAGGTGTCATAATTGACGCCTCTCCATTATTAATCTGGCTTAATGTCACCTTACAATAGCAAGGTGGCATTAACCCTTCATTACCCCATATCCCACTGCTACAGGGAGTGGGAAGAGAGTGGCCAAGTGCCAGAATAGGCGCATCTTCCAGATGTGCCTTTTCTGGGGTGGCTGGGGGCAGATGTTTTTAGCCACGGGGGGGGCAATAACCATGGACCCTCTCCTGGCTATTAATATCTGCCCTCAGTCACTGGCTTTACCACTCTGGCGGAGAAAATTGCGCGGGAGCCCACGCCAATTGTTTCCACCATTTAACCCTTTATTTTAGCAGCTACAGTGCACAAATTTTGCACATACACACTACTAACATTAGTAGTGTGGAATATGCAAAAAAAAGGGGGATATGAGATGGTTTACTGTATGTAAACCATGTCTCATATCATGTCGGGTTTGTGAAGGAGAAGGAAAAAGCCGGCAATTGAATTACCGACTTTTCACTAACACCGCTGCGTATTTCTCGCAAGTCACACTGCAGGTCCGTGTGGAATCCGTATTTTTCTCGCCCCCATAGACTTTCATTGGCGTATTATTTGCGCAATACGCTGACAAACGCAGCATGCTGCGATTTTGTACAGCCGTAGAAAGCCGTATAATACTGAACCGTAATATACGGCTAATAGGAGCAGCCCCATTGAGAATAATTGTGCCGTATGTAATGCGAGTTTTACGGACGTAGTTTCTGCGCTCTTACGTCCGTAAAACTCGCATGTGTGACCCCGGCCTTATAGTCTATGAGTATTACTTTATATTATTCTCAGTTACAAAACAGACACAGATGATGTACAAAAAAATGTAATAATGAGAGATGAACTTATGGCATTCACCCCACTGCATAATTAAATTTCCTTTATTTACAAAATAAGTGCATATCACGGGCGACAGTTATATGGTGTCGGATGGGGTAACAGCCGTTTCGCCGTCACTTGGGCTTCATCTGACCAATAGACCAGTGATATGCATTTATACTTGAAATAAATTAAATTTAATACAATCACATTGTAGAAATAGCATACAGTAGAATAAATGCATTAAAGGGGTTGTCCTCTTTCAGAAACCTTTTTTTTTATAAATTGTACAGTTTGTTGTAAAAAAAGAAAATGTGCAGCTGCACCGTTCTCTGTGACTTGGCCGAAGTGGTGATGTCACGTCAGCATTGCTGCAGCGAATCATTGAGTTCCGCTGCTCTGAGCAGACCATGCCTATTAAACGGGCAGCCAGCGCTGCTGAGCTCAGCGATTGGCTGCAGTGAGGTTCATGTAACTGAGACCAGGGCAGTGGCAGAAACCCAGTGATAGACCGGTGTAGGGTGAATACAGCGCATTTTTTTGGAAATTCTTGTAGAACTGTGTTCTGTCAGCTACTGACATTTGCTTCAGTGATGATGAATAAAGAACACCGCAAAATGCACAACAATGTAGAAAAAAGTGTGGGACACGGACTCTGATGATAATGACCATCCGAAGATTAGAGCATGTAGTTGTTCTTCAATTGTCAAAGACATCACAATGAAGCCTATCCCGGCAGAATGCTGTCATTTCACTCCTAACAATAGAAATGCATTGGCTTTGTTGTGTCACATTAAAGGGGCTCTCCATTTAAAATAAGCTGTTATCAATCAGCAGCATAGGAACTAACTTATTGATCAGTGGTGGATGGGGGGCACAACTGCTGTGACCCGCACCGATTGGCAGAATGGGGAACTTTTCTTCTTATCAGATTGAAGCGGCAGTGTGGATGTCTGACGTATGCTCAATTCATTCCCTAAAGGGCTATATAGAACATGAATGCAGTGGAGTACTGCCACGGGCAATGCCACTCAGTTCTAGCAAGGGCAAAAGTTCCCCATTCTGCAGATTGGTGCAGGTCCCAACCGTCGGACCTCCACCGATACGTTATCACCTGCCCACATGATCGGATGGGTGGATAGGTGAAAACTTGTTTTCACCAGAAAACCCCTGTAACTTTTTTCTTGTTTCTGAGTATAAGAAAGGCTACATCTATAATGAATACATCTAGCTACTTAAAGAGGACCCGTCACTATGTCATGTGGCCAGTTTTTGGTCTTATTTAGTTCTTGCTGCTCTCCTGAGTATTCTGTTGTGATTTTTTTTTTTGCCATTTGGATTCAGACATATGGGCCATTTTATTCAGTGCTTATTTTATGGTCTTTACAAGGCGGCATTACTCACCGGATCTTTGGGGGCGTGTCTTTAGGCTGCTCTCATAATTACCTTGTGAAAAACACACAGAGTACTAGAATACTCAGGAGAGCAGAAATAATAAAATTAGAGCAAAAACTGGGCTGTTATGACATGGTGAGAGGTCCTCTGAAAGTAGCTAGTGTCAGTCTGTCTTGGATACAGTTACTGACAGCTCAGCCATCCAATTTAGTATAGGAGCATGCCGAAGGTGTCAGTAGTTTGATTGACAGCTCAGTCATCCAGTTTGGTGCAGGGGCATGCTGAGCTGTCAGTGTGTTGATTGACAGCTGTGCCATCCAATCTGAGACTGAGAGGTGCTGGCTGTCTCCAGGTGTTCATTGTCTGAGGTGATTTTCAGGCTACTTAACTGGGCTGTTACTCCCAGACCTCCGCCAGATGTACATTCACTTACTGCATGGTTTGTCTCCCTGTGCCTTGCGTTCTGTTTGTAGAGTTTTCTTTGCCTGACCTGGACCTCATTCTGACTGTCCGTCTGTTTAACCCCTTCTGCTCTGATCCACTATTCTCCTGGTATTCTGACCTCGGAACATTACCCGCCTAAGCCTTTTCTTCTTCTTTCAATTTATGATGTACCCTCCTGGCTTTTGACCTCTGACTCCTTGACTATCAAGTGTCATGGCTTGGCCTTGAGAAGTGACTCAGCGTCACAGCTAGATATAATAATTACAGATCTAACCATTCTTCAACTAACACATGTGAAAGAGAGTACTGTTAAGTTATTTTCACCAGAAAAGCCCTTTATCACCTGTCCACCTGTTGCATCCTGCGGAGAGAGAATATCTTATTGAATAGTTAGGGTCTGATAACAGAATGGAGAACTTTTTATCCACTTCATTCTCAATGGTGACTGAGATCTTCTGAGTATTCTGGTTTGTTGTTGTTTTTTCATACAGTTCCATATTTGTATTTAATAACATTTTTACAGCCTCAAGGGGGGTCGGTGGTCACTAAATAATAAGCCCTATCTTTGGATTCGCATGGCAGATTTAAAAAAAAAATAAAAAATAGTCATGGGAGCAGCAAGAGTAAAACAAGAGCAAAATGGGGAACGTCTGGCCTTATGACAGGATACTGGAGGGGTTCAGGACAATTTTATTTTATTTTTTTATTTGCATGCTTGCATTTTTTGGCTAAAAATCATTTTTGCAATTATGTTGCAATTAATTTTTGACGCCGTTTGCCTTCTATACTCTCTGTGTGGCACGGTAGATGCAGAATGAGCTAATTGACCATCCATCAGCAAGCTCGTTCTGACGGTTTGTCAGGAGCATTTGTAACTTATCTTTTGCTGAGCTCCTCTCAGCTGATTCATGACTACAGACCACATCAACTTTAAATGTGTAGCAAAACAAAGATCCTGTAAAAGCCAACGGCGCAACATTTTTAATGAATACCAATTGCAAAAATAATTTATAGCCCAAAACAAATGCGTTTAGGTAAAATAAAAAATGCTCCAAAAAGTGGAGAATCTGTCAGAAAGCTTTTTTTTCGATGTAATCTGAAGACAGCAAGAGAAAGAGGCTAAAACACAGATTTCAGGGATGTGTCGCTTGTCAAAGTGTGTGCTGTTGTTTACTAACTGTGAAGGTTTTATCACTAAGAGATTAACATTGGCGGACTAATCCGTCACCCCCATTCTGTGATCAGAAGTTCACTGGCTATGGACTTTGTACTCGGAGAGCCTGGTGTGGGCGGGGTTAACTTTCACAGCTCTGCTTGTATATCTAAAAGCTCTGATTGTATTAGAACGGCTGCACCCAGTAATCTAAGTGATACATCCTTGGATTCAGCTTCTCTTTGCCTACATTACACTGCTTTCAAATGTTCAAATGAGGTAGCAAAAAACTGTTCCCTTTAAGGAACTTAATATATATATATATATATATATATATATATATATATATACAGTATATATATATATATATATATATATATATATATATACTTCTTATAGTTTTCTATTCAGTGCACAACTTGTCAGAGGTGCTGGTGGTATATTAACTGTGTGATATCTCACCACAGGACTGTGCTTCTGTTCACTCTGATTGTGTTATTGCATCTACTTGGTACAATGGTTTGTTACTCAGTGACTATAGATATGATGTGCAGCTTTACAGTGCGTTTTATGGTCTTCTTATATTATCACTGTAATGTGCTCTCACCAGAGCATTCATGGCGCTGAGACAGAATGTGAACATTCCAGACTAGTGAGATGATATTATACACACACATTCCTAATACTGCATTCTACTGTGGCTATTCTTGCCAGCAAGTCTTACCCAAAAGTCTCTTTTTTGACTGCTGGCAAGCTAAATGTTTCTGGTAATGTTAACCGGTCAAAGACAATCTGGTTGTTGGATGTACACTGCTTCATTGCAAGAGCTTTTATAGTGGCTGCCAGGCCATAGCAACCTGTATTTCTCACATTACTCAGGATTTCAGAATTGCTAAAAAATCTAAGAGTGAAAATGGCAATCACCATTATATCATTCAAAGGTCACTGTCATGTCAGTAAAAATCTGCTCAGTTGATGTTCATTGCAATGACAAATACAAAATACTTCACTTATCCAACACAGGGATGGACATACAACAGTTACAACCTGTGCGGCCGCAGAGTTCAGAGGGCACTTTCCACTTCCAACGTAGGTGGAATTGTGCATTATGACGAGCTACTAGACTGCAAAGTGTCCATATATTGTGCTTGCACAAGGGCCCTTTACTGTCCTAGTCCACTAGTGATCCAACATGACTTTTTCACCCCCAAAATCACTCACGATGTCTCCCTTCTGTCTGCCTGTTGTGAAGTGTAATCCATCTCTAGCAGCAGAGAAGCAGAGTCTGGTTATGAACAGTAAACTTGTCTTTCTTTGATCCTGCTTTCATCTGTCAAACTGCAAAATTATATAGCAGAGAGGCAAACTTATTCAGGATAATAGCAAACATAAAATATGCTGTCAAGTAGGATAAAGTAAATTCCTGCACCTATAGTGCTGGCAGAATGTTGATGAAGAACAGAGCAGGAGAATCTGGACAGTTTCCTGACACAATATACAAGTGTGTGCACCAAAAGTACCTTTCAATTGTTGCAGAGGCCAATTTTAAAGTACAATGATCGATTTTTTTATAAAGTGCAATCTCCGCATGTACTCTATGATGCAGCATTTGCAGGTGGGACGTCGTGTTTTGCTATTCCACAATTACAGTCATCAAGCATTGTTATTGTCTACAATTATTGCATACAATGAATTGAATAGCTTATCCGTATCGCGAATATTGCAGAAATATACGCTTGTGTGGTCTGTATATATTACAGTCTTACCAGTTTTTTTCACATTTTGGACAACTATAACTCCTACCATGCATTGGCGGCCAGAACATGCTGGGAACAGTAGTCTTAGTGATAACTGGTCTGTATGGACATTAATGCAGGTGCAGAGCCAACCTCAGCACCTGAGAACCACACTTCACCATAGAATGTCCAGCACTCATTGATTTCTTCAGCATTTACATGCAGTTCCATTGCAGAACCCTGTAAGAACTCCATAAATAAGGAATATTGTGCTCAGTTCCATCAGTTGCTTACCTGTTGCAGAATCCTGCAGTCAGGTGGTCACAGTCCTATATAGGGCAGTGCTCAGGTCTATCCATGTGCAGCAGAGCGCTCTCCCTGCTCTATATAGAGGGAGCAGGTAGCTGTTGTAGGAGGTGGAGCAGGACTTGGAGGAGGTCTTGCACATTTCATGGGATAAGCATGAGTCAGCATGGCTCATGTTACTGAGCTTATGAATGGGCTCAGCCTCAGTGACATAACAGCATGACAGTGATGAGGCTGGCAGATAAAGCGAGCATGTGGGCTGACAAGCCCGACCCAATGAGGAAAGAACATTCTGGAAATGAGCAGGCTGTGGTGGGAAATCAGGACCTTCTCGCAGTAGGGTTCACGTCATTTTCCTTTTCGCATGTCGTGCAAAGCCGTTTTGTAGGAGGAAGTTCTGCACAAATAGCAGATGCAGCAGAGCCGGCTTGGTCATGCGACACAGTTGTTATGTAATCACCCTATTTTTACATAGGACTGCTGGTAAATGCCTTATATTTTCAGAAGCGTATCGCAAAGCACGAACAAAATGTGGGACCAAAGAATAAAAAGAAAAACGTAGCTCTGTAAAAGGACGCGAGATACAGATGCAAATGTGTCACTAAATGGAGCGTGGACTGTGAGATGCAGATCTTATACTGTAAATGTGGACTTCGTAGGGTTAAACCAAACTAGTCTTTGACCAATTGACAGAATCTCAGCTCAGTGTTAGTGTCCATTTTTTTTATACATTTACGTTATGTTATTTACAAGCATTAAAAAAATAAATAAATATATATATATATATATATATATATATATATATATATATATATATATATATATCTATAATATAACGCTGGGAGCGTCTCTCTGTCCGAAGCCTTTATAGACTGCGCAAGCGCAAGCGCCGGCGCAGTCTGGACCCCACAGAGTGACGCTCCCAGGAGATCGCGGTATGCGTAAGCGCTGAACGCACACCGCGATCTCCAACGGAGAAGCAGGGATGTGCCAGGAGGGTGAGTATATGCTATATTTACCTGTCCCCGTTCCAGTGATGCGCGCTGCTCCATCCTCCGCCTGCGACTGTTCAGTCAGAGGGCGGCGAGCATTAACGCGTCATCGCGCCCTCTGAACTGAACGGTTCAGAGGGCGCGATGACGCGCTTAATGCGCGCCGCCCTCTGACTGAACAGTCACAGGCAGAGGACCCGGAAGATGGAGCGGAGCGCAGCAGTGGAACGGGGGACAGGTAAATATAGCAAGTGCCGGGGGCCTGAGCTAGCGGCAACTCCGGCACCTGACCCCCCCCCCAGCGCGCCGGTGTCCCCGCCTGCTCAGGCCGCCAGCACTCGGCGCCCAGCACAGCCGGCCGCACTCACCACCGCCCAGCACAGCCGCCCGCACTCACCACCGCCACGCACAGCCGCCCGCACTCACCACCGCCACGCACAGCCGCCCGCACTCACCACCGCCACGCACAGCTGCCCACACTCACCACCGCCACGCACAGCCGCCCACACTCACCACCGCCACGCACAGCCACCCGCACTCACCACCGCAACGCACAGTCGCCCGCACTCACCACCGCCACGCACAGCCGCCCGCACTCACCACAGCCACGCACAGCCGCCCGCACTCAGCACCACCAAGCACAGTACCACCACGCACAGCCGCCCGCACTCAGCACCGCCAAGCACAGCACCGCCACGCACAGCCGCCCGCACTCAGCATGGCCACGCACAGCCGCCCGCACTCAGCACCGCCACGCACAGCCGCCCGCACTCAGCACGGCCACGCACAGCCGCCTGCACTCAGCACCGCCATGCACAGCCAACCGCACTCACCACTGCCACGCACAGCCGCCCGCACTCACCACCACCACGCACAGCCGCCCGCACTCGCCACCGCCACGCACAGCCGCCCGCACTCACCACCGCCACGCACATCCACCCGCACTCACCACCGCCACGCACAGCCGCCCGCACTCACCACCACCACGCTCAGCCGCCGCACTCACCACAGCCACACACAGCCGCCCGCACTCGGCACCGCCAAGCACAGCACCGCCACGCACAGCCGCCCGCACTCAGCACCGCCAAGCACAGCACCGCCACGCACAGCTGCCCGCACTCAGCACCGCCACGCACAGCCGCCTGCACTCACCACCGCCACGCACAGCCGCCCGCACTCACCACAGCCGCCCGCACTCGGCACTGCCAAGCACAGCACCGCCACGCACAGCCGCCTGCACTCAGCACCGCCAAGCACAGCACTGCCACGCACAGCCGCCCGCACGCAGCACAGCCGCCCGCACTCAGCACAGCCGCCCGCACTCAGCACAGCCGCCCGCACTCAGCGCGCAGGATGGGAGCACATGACAGGATGGGGATGCAGGATGAAGCAGCACATGACAGGATGGGGGCGCAGGATGGAGCAGCACATGACAGGATGGGGATGCAGGATGGAGCAGCACACGACAGGATGGGCACCATATACCAATATAAATGCTCGCCACCCGGGCGTAGAATGGGTTCAATAGCTAGTCTATAATATAACGCTGGGAGCGTCACTCTGTCCGAAGCCTTTATAGACTGCGCAAGCACCGGCGCAGTCTGGACCCCACAGAGTGACGCTCCCAGGAGATCGCGGTATGCGTAAGCAATGAACGCACACCGCGATCTCCAACGAAGAAGCAGGGACGTGCCAGGAGGGTGAGTATATGCTATATTTACCTGTCCCCGTTCCAGTGATGCGCGCTGCTCCATCCTCCGCCTGCGACTGTTCAGTCAGAGGGCGGCGAGCATTAACGCGTCATCGCGCCCTCTGAACTGAACGGTTCAGAGGGCGCGATGACGCGCTTAATGCGCGCCGCCCTCTGACTGAACAGTCACAGGCAGAGGACCAGGAAGATGGAGCGGAGCGCAGCAGTGGAACGGGGGACAGGTAAATATAGCAAGTGCCGGGGGCCTGAGCTAGCGGCGACTCCGGCACCTGACCCCCCCCCCAGCGCGCCGGTGTCCCCGCCTGCTCAGGCCGCCAGCACTCGGCGCCCAGCACAGCCGCCCGCACTCACCACCGCCCAGCACAGCCGCCCGCACTCACCACCGCCACGCACAGCCGCCCGCACTCACCACCGCCACGCACAGCCGCCCGCACTCACCACCGCCACGCACAGCCGCCCGCACTCATCACTGCCACGCACAGCCACCCGCACTCATCACCGCCACGCACAGCCGCCCGCACTCACCACCGCCACGCTCAGCCGCCTGCACTCACCACAGCCACGCACAGCCGCCCGCACTCGGCACCGCCAAGCACAGCACCGCCACGCACAGCCGCCCGCACTCAGCACCGCCAAGCACAGCACCGCCACGCACAGCCGCCCGCACTCAGCACCGCCACGCACAGCCGCCCGCACTCAGCACCGCCATGCACAGCCGCCCGCACTCAGCACAGCCGCCCGCACTCAGCACCGCCACGCACAGCCGCCCGCACTCAGCACCACCACGCACAGCCGCCCGCACTCAGCACCGCCACGCACAGCCGCCCGCACTCAGCACCGCCCAGCACAGCCGCCCGCACTCACCACCGCCACGCACAGCCGCCCGCACTCACCACCGCCACGCACAGCAGCCCGCACTCAGCACCGCCCAGCACAGCCGCCCGCACTCACCACCGCCACGCACAGCCGCCCGCACTCACCACCGCCACGCACAGCAGCCCGCACTCACCACCGCCACGCACAGCCGCCCGCACTCACCACTGCCACGCACAGCCACCCGCACTCATCACCGCCACGCACAGCCGCCCGCACTCACCACCGCCACGCACAGCTGCCCGCACTCACCACCGCCACGCTCAGCCGCCTGCACTCACCACAGCCACGCACAGCCGCCCGCACTCGGCACCGCCAAGCACAGCACCGCCACGCACAGCCGCCCGCACTCAGCACCGCCACGCACAGCCGCCCGCACTCAGCACCGCCATGCACAGCCGCCCGCACTCAGCACAGCCGCCCGCACTCAGCACCGCCACGCACAGCCGCCCGCACTCAGCACCGCCACGCACAGCCGCCCGCACTCAGCACCGCCACGCACAGCCGCCCGCACTCACCACCGCCACGCACAGCCGCCCGCACTCAGCACCGCCACGCACAGCCGCCCGCACTCAGCACTGCCACGCACAGCCGCCCGCACTCACCACCGCCACGCACAGCCGCCCGCACTCACCACCGCCACGCACAGCCGCCCGCACTCACCACCGCCACGCACAGCCGCCCGCACTCACCACCGCCACGCTCAGCCGCCTGCACTCACCACAGCCACGCACAGCCGCCCGCACTCGGCACCGCCAAGCACAGCACCGCCACGCACAGCCGCCCGCACTCAGCACCGCCAAGCACAGCACCGCCACGCACAGCCGCCCGCACTCAGCACCGCCACGCACAGCCGCCCGCACTCAGCACCGCCACGCACAGCCGCCCGCACTCAGCACCGCCATGCACAGCCGCCCGCACTCAGCACAGCCGCCCGCACTCAGCACCGCCACGCACAGCCGCCCGCACTCAGCACCGCCACGCACAGCCGTCCGCACTCAGCACCGCCACGCACAGCCGCCCGCACTCAGCACCGCCACGCACAGCCGCCCGCACTCACCACCGCCACGCACAGCCGCCCGCACTCAGCACCGCCACGCACAGCCGCCCGCACTCAGCACCGCCACGCACAGCCGCCCGCACTCACCACCGCCACGCACAGCCGCCCGCACTCAGCACAGCCGCCCGCACTCAGCACCGCCACGCACAGCCGCCCGCACTCAGCACCGCCACGCACAGCCGCCCGCACTCAGCACCGCCACGCACAGCCGCCCGCACTCAGCACCGCCATGCACAGCCGCCCGCACTCAGCACAGCCGCCCGCACTCAGCACCGCCACGCACAGCCGCCCGCACTCAGCACCGCCACGCACAGCCGCCCGCACTCAGCACCGCCACGCACAGCCGCCCGCACTCAGCACCGCCACGCACAGCCGCCCGCACTCACCACCGCCACGCACAGCCGCCCGCACTCAGCACCGCCACGCACAGCCGCCCGCACTCAGCACCGCCACGCACAGCCGCCCGCACTCACCACCGCCACGCACAGCCGCCCGCACTCACCACCGCCACGCACAGCTGCCCACACTCACCACCGCCACGCACAGCCGCCCGCACTCACCACCGCCACGCACAGCCACCCTCACTCACCACCGCAACGCACAGCCACCCGCACTCACCACAGCCACGCACAGCCGCCCGCACTCAGCACCACCAAGCACAGTACCGCCACGCACAGCTGCCCGCACTCAGCACCGCCAAGCACAGCCGCCCGCACTCAGCACCGCCACGCACAGCCGCCCGCACTCAGCACCGCCACGCACAGCCGCCCGCACTCAGCACCGCCACGCACAGCCGCCCGCACTCACCACTGCCACGCACAGCCGCCCGCACTCACCACCGCCACGCACAGCCGCCCACACTCGCCACCGCCACGCACAGCCGCCTGCACTCACCACCACCACTCACAGCCGCCCGCACTCACCACCGCCACGCACAGCCGCCCGCACTCACCACCGCCACCTACAGCCGCTCGCACGCACAGCCACGCGCACTCACCACCGCCACGCACAGCCGCCTGCACTCACCACCACCACGCTCAGCCGCCCGCACTCACCACAGCCACGCACAGCCGCCCGCACTCGGCACCGCCAAGCACAGCCGCCCGCACTCAGCACCGCCACGCACAGCCGCCCGCACTCAGCACCGCCACGCACAGCCGCCCGCACTCAGCACCGCCACGCACAACCGCCCGCACTCACCACTGCCACGCACAGCCGCCCGCACTCACCACCGCCACGCACAGCCGCCCGCACTCGCCACCGCCACGCACAGCCGCCCGCACTCGCCACCGCCACGCACAGCCGCCCGCACTCCCCACCGCCACGCACAGCCGCCCGCACTCACCACCGCCACGCACAGCCGCCCGCACTCACCACCGCCACCTACAGCCGCCCGCACGCACAGCCACCCGCACTCACCACCGCCACGCACAGCCGCCTGCACTCACCACCACCATGCTCAGCCGCCCGCACTCACCACAGCCACGCACAGCCGCCCGCACTCGGCACCGCCAAGCACAGCACCGCCACGCACAGCCGCCCGCACTCGCCACCGCCACGCACAGCCGCCCGCACTCACCACCACCACGCACAGCCGCCCGCACTCACCACCGCCACGCACAGCCGCCCGCACTCACCACCGCCACCTACAGCCGCTCGCACGCACAGCCACCCTCACTCACCACCGCAACGCACAGCCACCCGCACTCACCACAGCCACGCACAGCCGCCCGCACTCAGCACCACCAAGCACAGTACCGCCACGCACAGCTGCCCGCACTCAGCACCGCCAAGCACAGCCGCCCGCACTCAGCACCGCCACGCACAGCCGCCCGCACTCAGCACCGCCACGCACAGCCGCCCGCACTCAGCACCGCCACGCACAGCCGCCCGCACTCACCACTGCCACGCACAGCCGCCCGCACTCACCACCGCCACGCACAGCCGCCCACACTCGCCACCGCCACGCACAGCCGCCTGCACTCACCACCACCACTCACAGCCGCCCGCACTCACCACCGCCACGCACAGCCGCCCGCACTCACCACCGCCACCTACAGCCGCTCGCACGCACAGCCACGCGCACTCACCACCGCCACGCACAGCCGCCTGCACTCACCACCACCACGCTCAGCCGCCCGCACTCACCACAGCCACGCACAGCCGCCCGCACTCGGCACCGCCAAGCACAGCCGCCCGCACTCAGCACCGCCACGCACAGCCGCCCGCACTCAGCACCGCCACGCACAGCCGCCCGCACTCAGCACCGCCACGCACAACCGCCCGCACTCACCACTGCCACGCACAGCCGCCCGCACTCACCACCGCCACGCACAGCCGCCCGCACTCGCCACCGCCACGCACAGCCGCCCGCACTCGCCACCGCCACGCACAGCCGCCCGCACTCCCCACCGCCACGCACAGCCGCCCGCACTCACCACCGCCACGCACAGCCGCCCGCACTCACCACCGCCACCTACAGCCGCCCGCACGCACAGCCACCCGCACTCACCACCGCCACGCACAGCCGCCTGCACTCACCACCACCATGCTCAGCCGCCCGCACTCACCACAGCCACGCACAGCCGCCCGCACTCGGCACCGCCAAGCACAGCACCGCCACGCACAGCCGCCCGCACTCGCCACCGCCACGCACAGCCACCCGCACTCACCACCACCACGCACAGCCGCCCGCACTCACCACCGCCACGCACAGCCGCCCGCACTCACCACCGCCACCTACAGCCGCTCGCACGCACAGCCACCCGCACTCACCACCGCCACGCACAGCCGCCTGCACTCCCCACCACCATGCTCAGCCGCCCGCACTCACCACAGCCACGCACAGCCGCCCGCACTCGGCACCGCCAAGCACAGCCGCCCGCACTCGGCACCGCCACGCACAGCCGCCCGCACTCAGCACCGCCACGCACAGCCGCCCGCACTCAGCACCGCCACGCACAGCTGCCCGCACTCACCACTGCCACGCACAGCCGTCCGCACTCACCACCGCCACGCACAGCCGCCCGCACTCGCCACCGCCACGCACAGCCGCCCGCACTCGCCACCGCCACGCACAGCCGCCCGCACTCACCACCGCCACGCACAGCCGCCCGCACTCACCACCGCCACGCACAGCCGCCCGCACTCACCACCGCCACCTACAGCCGCCCGCACGCACAGCCACCCGCACTCACCACCACCACGCACAGCCGCCTGCACTCACCACCACCATGCTCAGCCGCCCGCACTCACCACAGCCACGCACAGCCGCCCGCACTCGGCACCGCCAAGCACAGCACCGCCACGCACAGCCGCCCGCACTCAGCACCGCCAAGCACAGCACCGCCACGCACAGCTGCCCGCACTCAGCACCGCCACGCACAGCCGCCTGCACTCACCACTGCCACGCACAGCCGCTCGCACTCACCACCGCCACGCACAGCCGCCCGCACTCACCACACCCGCCCGCACTCGGCACCGCCAAGCACAGCACCGCCACGCACAGCCGCCCGCACTCAGCACCGCCAAGCACAGCACTGCCACGCACAGCCGCCCGCACGCAGCACAGCCACCCGCACTCAGCACAGCCGCCCGCACTCAGCGCGCAGGATGGGAGCACATGACAGGATGGGGATGCAGGATGGAGCAGCACATGACAGGATGGGGGCACAGGATGGAGCAGCACATGACAGGATGGGGATGCAGGATGGAGCAGCACATGACAGGATGGGGGCGCGGGATGGAGCAGCACATACCAGGATGGACACCATATACCAATACAAATGCTCGCCACCCGGGCGTAGAACGGGTTCAATAGCTAGTATATATATATATATATATATATATATATATATATATATATATATATATATATATATAGCCCCTTGGGTATTCGGAGATATATACTATATATTTATTATACTGTTCAGCCATTTCTTAGTTAGGCTACGTTCACATTCGCGTCTTTGGACGCAGCGTCGTCGACGCAACGCACGACGCATGTAAAACGCATGTAAAACGCAGGTTTTTTTGACACATGCGTTCAACGCATGCGTCGTAAAACGCAGCTTTTTTTGCGTTTTTACCAAAAAACGCAGCGTTTTCAGACGCATGCGTTTTTCTACAGTGATGTCATTCTTTACCAATTGCAAAAAAAAACCCCAATTAGTGTCTAGACACTAGATAAAGACCACCAATGGCTAGAAGAGGGTGGGTGTAAATGTAATTTTGTATATATACACTGGCATAGATGAATTCCTCAGATTTTGCTTGTTTTTCCAGCATCATGATGGAGCGTCCCATGGAGAGTATCTACATGAATATGGAGCTGGATTTTGCCTTGGCTAATGCCTATGCTATTGGCTATTACGAGCAAAGGAAAAGGGATAAACGGAGAAGGAGTCATCGGCGCTTTTGGCTACACCCTATCGTGGAAGTCCGGGAGAGCCGTGGAGCCTACCATTGCTTGTTTGGCGAGCTAAATGACAACCTGGAAAAATATTGTGAGTATACCAGGATGTCTCAAGACAGCTTCCGCTATCTGCTGCGTCTGGTGGAAGGAGCCATTACCAGGCAGGACACGCAGCTCCGGAGATCAGTTTCTGCAGAGGAACGGCTGCAGGTGACTCTACGGTACGTAATGTAGCTCTGAACGACTGTGATATGTTCTTCCCTTTGTTTTTTTATTTTTTTTTTGGAATTTGTTTGGGGTTGTGTATGGTTAATTTATTTTTTGTATTACATTGTACTTTAATGTAATTTCTTTATTTTTCTTCTTGGCAGTTTCCTGGCTACCGGAGAGACCTTAAGATCCCTGCATTTCCAATTTAGGATTGGAGTCTCCACACTTTCGGGAATTATTGCCGACACATGCCGCCCTTTGTGGGACAATCTCCGTGATGAATTTTTACCCCTCCCTACCACAGAAAAATGGGAGGACAACGCCAAGAAATTTGAACAACTGTGTTCTTTCCCTAACTGTATTGGAGCGGTGGATGGGAAGCACATTAGGATTATAAAGCCTGCAAGAAGTGGATCTCTGTTTTTCAATTATAAAAAATATTTTTCCACGTGCTCATGGCAATTGCAGGTGCGGACTGCAGGTTTCTGGCCGTGGACATTGGAGCGTTTGGCCGTGCAAATGACTCACGGACATATAAGGACTCTGATATGGGCCAAAGGTTATATGGGAACAATTTTAATTTCCCCCAGCCACGACCTCTTCCCAACACCGAAGGCCCGGCCATGCCATTTGTTGTGGTTGGGGATGAGGCTTTTCAAATGTGTGCCAACCTACTGAAACCCTACTCCAGTCGGGGCTTGGACCACACCAAAAGTATTTTTAATTACAGACTGTCCAGGGCCAGAAGAATTGTGGAGTGCGCCTTTGGCATCCTGGTCTCCAAATGGCGTATTTTAGGATCCGCCATTAATCTGAAAATTGAGACAGTGGATGAGGTGGCGAAGGCTTGTGTGGTTCTCCACAATTATATTATGGCCAAAGAGAGACTGAACGTGGAACTCGATGAACCCATACCAAACCCATTGCCCAATTACCAAGATCATCCTCTGAGGACAACTGTTGAAATTGCGCAGATGAGGGATCGATTTGCTTCCTATTGTGTATCTGATATTGGCCGTGTGTCATGGCAAGATACTATGGTGTAGTGCTTCTGTTTTGTACTGTAATACTTTATTCAGCTTTTAAATGAAAAATTAATACCTTTATAGTGCTACAATAAAAATATATAATGACAAGAAAAGATTTCTACACTATTATGACCAATAAAGGTCACCAGTAAAGGTGCCTAATGTTATGTTATTTTAAATTTGCCATCTACCTATATTTTCAAAATGTTTGTGTTTTCAATAAACTTACTTTAATGTGCCCTAACATATAAAAACCTGGTTTTCCGTTTTTTTCAAATGTTGTGGTTAATAAAAAAATTCTCAACACTTCTCCAAACTGCATTTGCCTACCAACTGCTTTAAAACTGGGTTGTACTCAGGTGATCACCAGCTCCCATAATGACTCAGCAAAAACACCACACTTTTGTTGACATGGCCGTGTGTTTGATAGTTGAGCGAACTTCATCGGCTTCCTCCTTGGCAAACTGTCAAGCTTCCAGACTAGTTGCATAGGGAACACGGCTTCATTGAGCGCCCTGGCTGATCAACTCTTTTCACCCACCGCAGCAGCATGTGTCGCGGCAGTGTGACAGGCACTACACATGCATGGCGAGGCCAACAAATAGGCTTCGGTTGTTCATGTGTTGTGCCAGTCACACAGCCTTGGAACATGCGGCAGCGTTGCCGGGAAAAAGCCGATCAACCGCACACACGGAGCCGGGTCCATATGCAAGTAGTTGGAAAGTGTTTAGCCTGCCAAGGAGGGAGCCGATCTTGTTGGCTCCACTCTTGCGAGTCACAACTATTGAAGTAAGGATGCACAAATACATCCTGATTCAAATAGTGTCGACAATTGGCCACGTGAACATTGCAACCACCTCACCGGAGCCCTGACCTTAAGGTACCGTAACACATAACGCTATCGTTAACGATATCGTTGTAACGTCACGCTTTTGGTGACGTGGCAACGATCCCGCAAACGATCTCGTTATGTGTGACAGTGACCAATGATCAGGACCCTGCTGTCAGATCGTTGTGGAATAATCAGGACAATTTTTGGGTCGCTGATCACCCGCTGTCATCGCAGGATCAGCGTGTGTGACGCCGATCCAGCGATGTGTTCACTTGTAACCAGGGTAAATATCGGGTTACTAGCGCGGCCCTGCACTTAGTAACCCGATATTTACCCTGGTTACCCGGGTGCTGCAGGGGGACTTCGGCATCGTTGAAGACAGTTTCACAGATGCCGAAGTCGTTCCCCTGATCGTTGGTCGCTGGAGAGAGCTGTCTGTGTGACAGCTCCCCAGCGACCACACAATGACTTACCAACGATCACGGCCAGGTCGTATCGCTGGTCGTGATCGTTGGTAATGTTTTAGTGTTACTATACCTTTCTTGTATGTATACAATCTATGTAGTAATCCTGTTTGTGTTTGTAAACACCTCATAGAACAATGATAGACACCCTAAACAAAAACACTGAAAAATTGATAAAATAATGTCTGACATTGCATATATATGAGGTGTATAAAACACAAAATATGTGTAGACGGCGCACGGTGTGAGTGGCCGATAACTATAGTTAACAATAAATACAAATATTGTTTTAAAAAAACAATTTTTATTTGGGGAAAACAAAAAGAAAAGGGGGGAAGAAAACTAGGGGGTGTCAATTGTAGCAATCAATGGTGATTGGTATCTCCCTGCTTGGGAATTGCGAGAGGAGGAAGAGGAGGATAATGAGGATCCAAAGGAGGGCAAATCAAAGCTCTCAACATCAGCTGGGGAAGAGACAGCAACCTCGGTAGGGGAGGGAGGAGGCAAAACCAGTCTGCTGGATCTTGACTGGCTCTGGCTGCTCCTGCTGCGGCTAGACCCCCGTCGCGATGTAGGTGTCTGTGTTGGAGCAGCCAGAGCCGCAGGAGCTGTTCGCTTTGTCTTCCTCCTTTTAGGTTCTCCGGTCGCGGCTTCCCCAGCAGGATGGGTATGGGCGGTTGAGGGCCTAGCAGGAGCAGGACTCGGCGGCTCGATGTGATGGTGTCTGTGGTGGCGTCCCTCGGCATGCGGACCTTGGTGGAATGGCTGGAGTGGCTCTGCAGCAGGAGTCGGAGTCATGCTAGCCAGCGATGGTACTACGGGCATTGTACTCGCTGACTGCATGATCCGAGCCTGCTGCAGAGCACTCACGTAGGCATTGTTGCAGGCCTGCATCACCGAAATCTGGAGTTCCGGCGTAAGATGTTCCACCATGCCCTTCGCAATGGCACTAAAAAAATGTTTTGCCGGCCTCGAGAGCTCGGATTCCATTGTTTCAAGGCACCGGTCGATATTGGACAGAGCAGTGTCCATTCTATCGCCCAGCGCCTTGAAACAATTTTGGAATACCGTGCCCAAATGCAAAAATTCGGGCATTAGCGGCCTGTCCGAGGCCCGCTGACGCTGTCGGGAATACCCGAAGGAAGGAGCGCCAGTGGCCTCGGCCAGGGGAACACCAGATGGACCGGCTGCCGGTTCTCCAGAAAGTGGTGCAAGCCTGCTCTCACTGTGGGATGGCTGTGACGGGTCAGATGGCGATTCATGAAGGACCGCTCCAGATGGACCAACAGGCTCGAGGGTGCCGTCTTCAAAAAATAACATATCACATACACCAACTCCTGTAATATAATAAAGTTAACATTACATCACACAACAATAGATTACAATCCTCTGTCTGTCCTTTAATCATTCGCTGATTGTTATCGCCAGCTGCCTGTTATGGCTGACGAGACCATTCAGCGACGGGCCTAATGCAGAATAAAATGAACGCTCCTTCCCGCTGCTAATGCCTTTTGCCCACATACTTAAACTGTCATCGCCAAACACACGGCTGGCGTTAACACCAATTTTTGGGGGACAAAAACCATTGGTGTAATAAACTCTTTAGTATTGACGCTGCCTATGCCGCATCAATATTAAACAATTTAAAGTTACCAATTTGATGTGAAAAAAACCCAGCTATGCTTGCCCTATAGTGGCGTTTGAGACAGCTGCCATTTTTTACGCTGATCGCAGGACCTGCCATGACGTCACGGTCATGTGATCGAGACATCATCACAATTCCTGTGATCAGACCTACCATGGCTCGGAACGGAACCTGTCATGGACTACAAGTAGTGTTGAGCGATACCGTCCGATACTTGAAAGTATCGGTATCGGAAAGTATCGGCCGATACCGGCAAAGTATCGGATCTAATCCGATACCGATACCCGATACCAATACAAGTCAATGGGACTCAAGTATCGGACGGTATCCCTGATGGTTCCCAGGGTCTGAAGGAGAGGAAACTCTCCTTCAGGCCCTGGGATCCATATTAATGTGTAAAAGAAAGAATTAAAATAAAAAATATTGCTATACTCACCTCTCCGACGCAGCCTGGACCTCACCGAGGGAACCGGCAGCGTTCTTTGCTTAAAATGCGCGCGTTTACTTCCTTCCGTGACGTCACGGCTTGTGATTGGTCGCGTGCCACCCATGTGGCCGCGACGCGACCAATCACAGCAAGCCGTGACGTAATTTTCAGGTCCTCAATGCCTAATTCTAGGCATTCAGGATTTTAAAATTACGATCCGGCTTGTGATTGGTCGCGTCGCGGTCACATGGGCGATGCGACCAATCACAAGCCGTGACGTCACGGGAGGCAGGAAACGCGCGCATTTTAAAATTACGTCACGGCTTGTGATTGGTTGCGTGCCGCCCATGTGACCGCGACGCGACCAATCACAGCAAGCCGTGACGTAATTTCAGGTCCTGTATGCCTAATTCTGCATTCAGGACCTGAAATTACGTCACGGCTTGCTGTGATTGGTCGCGTCGCGGTCACATGGGCGGCACGCGACCAATCACAAGCCGTGACGTCACGGAAGTAAGTAAACGCGCGCATTTTAAGCAAAGAACGCTGCCGGTTCCCTCGGTGAGGTCCAGGCTGCGTCGGAGAGGTGAGTATAGCAATATTTTTTATTTTAATTCTTTATTTTACACATTAATGTTGTTTCGATACCGATACCTGATACCACAAAAGTATCGGATCTCGGTATCGGAATTCCGATACCCGCAAGTATCGGCCGATACCCGATACTTGCGGTATCGGAATGCTCAACACTAACTACAAGGACTCACACGGTTTAAAAAAAAAATCCAAAAAATGGATGGGCAATATACCATGCCACTAGGGAAAAAGTAACCAAGATGGCCAATATACTACATGTACTACGTGGCTGCGCAATAAACTAAGTGGCCTGGCAATATACTATGTGGATGCGCAATGTAATACGTGGCTAGACAATGTACGATGTGGTTGTGCAATATGCTATGTGGCTGGGCAATATGGTATGTGGACATGCATATTGTGCAGTACCCGATGCGTTAAATACTTACTGTCAGGAACTGCAACGCCCTATTATACTTGTAGGTCCCAGACCTGCCCGCAGCAGCACCACTTCGAGCCTTCTCCTCGTTACGTAGGCCCTTATTGAAACGGTCCTTCATGGATCGCCATCTGGTCCTCAACTTTTTGACTGTGAATGCAAACAAAAAAAATGGTTAGATATTTTACATTTCCAAATGATAACACAACCGTGTGCGATGCAAAGTTCAAGGCGTTGATCGCATCACACACGGTTGTGATCCTGGCCTGATGGGTCTGATCGGAGTTTAAAAAATACTTACTAAAGTTTGATTTTTCCGTAGCGGAAGCGCTGTCAAAGCCATCCCACAGCGATTTTGCCACCTCAACCCACATCCGCCTCAAGACGACCTGGTCCGCGTGCCTGGGGTCACGGCTGTCCCACAACGGAACACGCTCCTGTATGCTTGATATTAGGAGATCCGCATTGATACTCTCCTCGCGGTCCCGTTGTGAAACCTAGAATAATAGAAAAACATTTAAGTTTATGAAGATTTGAAAAAATCTACAACAACCACCCGAGAAGAAAAGAAATTAAAAATAAAAAAAACATCCTTTTTGTTTTGAAAAATACTTACTTGCCGGCTTGCCGACACAGCTTGGCCCCGAGGTCGCTGCTCCTGCTGGGTCCCTTCCTCCTCACTTGAAGAAGCCTGTAAAAATTGTTTAAAAAAAAAAAATTAGTGCCAAGTCTACAAATGACAGCGAATAGTAAGCAACTGTACATAATTTACTCACTGAGCTCCCCTGCGCCGAGTGGCTTGATGGTGACTCCGTCGCCATTTTTGCCAGATAAATCGGCAAGAAAAAATTGATAAAAATATTACATTAAAAGCACTAAACTCTGCCACATGTAAGAAAATAGCAAACCCCAAAAAAAACATCATAACATTACTACCACAACCGACTGTTAACTCATAGGACAATGCAAACTCAACAAGCGCTGATCATACCACAACGCCATACATTGCAATAAAATTCAATAGCAGATACGACACAATGCAGAGTATAGTGCAGCGCCCCAGAGTCCTGGTCGTTGCAGTGCTGTGGCTTCGCCGCTAAGGGGAGCCATGGTACGTTCGATGGCACCGAAGGAGTTCCTCCAATCAGGTATCACAGACACCAATATGTTTCACAGCAGGGCCTCCGGGGGGAGCTAAGGGTGCTATTCATTAGGCCACTCCCCACCATAGTGGGTAAACTGGGGGTCAGGCAGGAAGTTAGGGAGAACGCTGACGGGATTGAACGGAGCAACACCCTGTGGCAGGGGGTGTTGTGAAGGGAGAGACTGTAGGGTCTCTGCCAGGGGTGGGATCCTGGCAGAGGCTTGGCATTGAAAGAACGTAACGGGTCCGCGCAGGCTCCTGGAAGCGGCGGGACTCAGGAAAGGACTAGAAGCGAGACAGATTGTGCTGAGTGAGAAAAGAGATCAAGCAGAAGGAGAATACCAGCAGGGGTTGTGCTGAAAGAGGCAGCACCTTGCTGAGGCGCAATACCGGTGGCCGGAACGCCGAGGGAGTGGATTAGAATACAGCTTCAAGCCATACTCCAAACAGCGGCAGGGCAGTCGGTCTTAGGCGGGCTGTCTACCACATATCGCCTATGAAGTCTTGGGGGGCAATTGCGGGAGAGGGGCGACTCTAGGGTCCCGGAAGAACTCCAGGCCTACCTGACAAACGGGTGCCATTCCAACCTGAATACAGGGAAGGGGTGGATTACAGAGGAACATCAAATCGAGTTGTGAGGGAACTTAAGAAACAGACACAACCGTTGTGGGGTCACTTTCCGTGAGCACAGCAGGGAAGGACTACAACACATAGCGCTAGAAGGAAGGCACAGATTTCCACCTGAGAGGAGAACTCTGGAGGTGCCATTGGACCGGCCGGACTTGCGCAGCCTGGTGAACCGTGTTCTGGACTGAGGACTCAGAGATCTCCAGTAAAGAGGTAAAGAGACTGCAACCTGGTGTCCTCGTTCTTTACTGCGACTTACACCCCACAACTGCACCGCTACATCGCTACCATTACTACCACCTATTTCACCGGACGTCCCCCACTGACGGACAGGGCCACGGACCGGGTCTAGCCACCGTGACAACCCCGAGACTGAGAACTAGAGGCCCGGCTCCGGGTACCCCTCGGCCCTGCGGCGGTGTGGGGGCGCGCCGCAGACTTGGCGTCACGAACAGGATCTACTTAAGCCTGAAGAATCAGGTCATGTGTGCCTTGGAACTGTGATTTATTGTGCTTGGACTGTACTTTATTGCAAAGACTGTGCTGCGCCATTTACCGCCAAAAAGTTCCCGCCAAAACCGCCGCCATTACAGCGCTGAGGAGAGCGCAGGAGAAGAAGAAGGGCGTGGAAGTGGGCGTGAACAAGCTGAAGAGCGCGAAAGACAATGGCCGCCCAGTCTAAATATCTCGGCCCCTTGAGGACGTGTCCGTCAGCAGCCGAGATCCGCCTCCTGATCCTTAATGGTGGGCAGAGACAACGAAAACGAAACCGCCCACGAAGAAGAGAGCGGGAAAAGGACCAGGAAGAAGGAGCGAGCGACATGGAGAACGCCATGGCGAGCCGCCCGGAGCCGGAGCGTGGGGTCGGAGCAGAGGACTCCCCCAGCCACCCGGAGGGGCACCGCAACCAGGCGTCCACCGCTGATGCTGAATTCCTGCAGGCCGGAGTGGACGAGCTCAGCGACCGACCCCGGCGGACGCAGCTGAGCACTGAGGCCGGGTGGAAGAAGGCCATCATTAGGAGCCTCACCAGACATCTGTCGGCAGCCTCATCTGGTCCGGAGCAGGAAAGAAGTCCCAGCGCTCCGAAGCTGGAAAGCAAGGCCCTGCCGGAAAGCGAGGTGCTGCAAGCAGAGATGACAGCGTCGCAGAACAAGGCCCCGCAGCCAGCGTTCCAGACCCCAGCGGAGACGGAGCAGACCGGCACCGGGAGAACCGCATCTGAAGCAGGTAGGAAGAGCCACCCTGCCCTGACGACCGACATCACTCCAGTGACTGCTAGTGCCACAGCTGCTGACTCGGTTCCAGTGACTGATCTTGCAGCAGCCGCTACCTTTGCTGCCACAAATGCCCATACTCAAGCTGCGCAGACCTCCATCGCTGCGCATGATTTAACCATACATGAAAGACGGATTAACGGCGTGTGTCCAGCACTGGGTGTAGCCCTGGACCTCACTTTTCCCAGGCCAGGAAGGGTTAAGTGCCAGGTGCTGCCCTGGAAGCTGTCCAACTAAGCCTCGGAAACCTGAAACTGTAAATAGTTAACTGTTTATTTCCTTGCTGTTTTGCTGCTAAAACCCGTCCTGGGTTAACTCTTAAAGGGATCCCTTTGTTTACCCGGGATCCCTATTGCTTTTTATTTTTGCTTTCACTTTCATTTTTGCTTTGTGTTCCACAATGTTATACAAACTGCAGTAATCATGGACTGTGCATGATTCGAACTTCCTTTGTAAATAGTTTGCACCTTCTTAAAGGTGCTCCCTACTGGTTTTAGCCAAAGACACTTTGCGAAGATATTTGCCCTATTGGTTTGAGCCAAAGACACTTTGTGAAGATACCTTTCCTACCGGTTCTAGTTAAAGACACTTTGCGAAGATACCATACCGGAACCTTTGCATGGACTGGTAGACTGAGAGAACGAGCTACCTCAGAGAGACTTGGTCCCCTCTTAAAGGGGATGTGAAGAATTGAACTTGAGAGAGATACTGTTGCAGAACAGTAAAGCTATAATGATGCTTGAAAAGAATGTAACTGTTTTCCATGAAAAGTTAAATGTGTTCAATTTGTTTGAAATGTGAAACCTGAATAATGTCTTGCAGAAAGAAAAGATGCAGAGAGCCCGTAGGGGTAGAGATAGAGATCTGCATAGCTGAAAGTAAAAGAAGTAATGATGAAGGTGAGGATAGAAGGTAAACCCTGCGTCCCCATAGAAAGTTACTTTGTTGCTAAGGACAGAAAGCGAACCCGTAGGGGTTAGAGAGTGAGTCCTTAAAGGAGCCGAGTAGAGCTGGCTCAGAGTTCTTTAAATGAAAGGAATGTTATGTCTATACTATGTATAGTAGAGAAAGGCAGTAGGCCCTGGCTGAACGGGGCGGTCCTGTAAAAGAAAGGAGAGGCAGTAGGTCTGGTGCCATAGGGACAGGCGGTCCTGCAGGTTCAAAGTAGGAGAATGTGAAGTTACCCTACCCTGTAATGTGATTATAGGAAGGCCTTTGGTAAACTAAGAGTGTATGTTTCTTAAAGGCAATGTTAATTTATTGTTCCAGAATTTGCACTAAGTAGAATACCCGGTTGGGTAACAGGAGTTATGCATAGCCTGTACTTTATAATGTTGACCATGTTTGTAACGTTAAAAGTGTCCTCACCTCCCATAAAGGGAAGCCTGTTCAAGTATGCTTATAGTTTTGCACTCAACAAAATTGTATGTCTTTTTGCTAATCTGTATTGTTGTTTTTCTTCCCAGTCCCGGAGTACTGTGTTTAACCAGGGGGGAGTGCAGCGCCCCAGAGTCCTGGTCGTTGCAGTGCTGTGGCTTCGCCGCTAAGGGGAGCCATGGTACGTTCGATGGCACTGAAGGAGTTCCTCCAATCAGGTATCACAGACACCAATATGTTTCACAGCAGGGCCTCCGGGGGGAGCTAAGGGTGCTATTCATTAGGCCACTCCCCACCATAGTGGGTAAACTGGGGGTCAGGCAGGAAGTTAGGGAGAACGCTGACGGGATTGAACGGAGCAACACCCTGTGGCAGGGGGTGTTGTGAAGGGAGAGACTGTAGGGTCTCTGCCAGGGGTGGGATCCTGGCAGAGGCTTGGCATTGAAAGAACGTAACGGGTCCGCGCAGGCTCCTGGAAGCGGCGGGACTCAGGAAAGGACTAGAAGCGAGACAGATTGTGCTGAGTGAGAAAAGAGATCAAGCAGAAGGAGAATACCAGCAGGGGTTGTGCTGAAAGAGGCAGCACCTTGCTGAGGCGCAATACCGGTGGCCGGAACGCCGAGTGAGTGGATTAGAATACAGCTTCAAGCCATACTCCAAACAGCGGCAGGGCAGTCGGTCTTAGGCGGGCTGTCTACCACATATCGCCTATGAAGTCTTGGGGGGCAATTGGGGGAGAGGGGCGACTCTAGGGTCCCGGAAGAACTCCAGGCCTACCTGACAAACGGGTGCCATTCCAACCTGAATACAGGGAAGGGGTGGATTACAGAGGAACATCAAATCGAGTTGTGAGGGAACTTAAGAAACAGACACAACCGTTGTGGGGTCACTTTCCGTGAGCACAGCAGGGAAGGACTACAACACATAGCGCTAGAAGGAAGGCACAGATTTCCACCTGAGAGGAGAACTCTGGAGGTGCCATTGGACCGGCCGGACTTGCGCAGCCTGGTGAACCGTGTTCTGGACTGAGGACTCAGAGATCTCCAGTAAAGAGGTAAAGAGACTGCAACCTGGTGTCCTCGTTCTTTACCGCGACTTACACCCCACAACTGCACCGCTACATCGCTACCATTACTACCACCTATTTCACCGGACGTCCCCCACTGACGGACAGGGCCACGGACCGGGTCTAGCCACCGTGACAACCCCGAGACTGAGAACTAGAGGCCCGGCTCCGGGTACCCCTCGGCCCTGCGGCGGTGTGGGGGCGCGCCGCAATAGCAAAAGGTGTCATCCAGAATAGACAAAAAAAAATCAGCTACAAGAGCCCCCTATGTACAAATAAAAAAAAATTGACACATATACCTTTATTGTTTACACAAAAAAAAAAAATAACAAAGGCCAAAGAAATAGCAAACTAGTGTACAACGCCATACTTTACAATTACAAACAACAAGACATGATCCAAAACAACACCACCTTGTGACATCGAACCACAGAAATACATCAGATACAGATAAAGGATAAAAACCATTCTATATAAACCAAAAAAAATTATGGTACAGCCGCTAGAAATTATACAGCAACCCAATACAAGACCATAGTCAAATAAAAAAAAACCCGTGACAAAGAATGAAAAACAGGCCCCCCCCCCAAAAAAACAATACATTAAACATCCATACTTTACAATCCCCAAAAACAAGGATGGAGATATATGCCTTATTACGGTTATTACAAACGCCTGAAATACATCAGAAACAGATAAAAAATATATACTAAAATATATAAAAACATAAAAATACAATGGAAAATAAAATGGCATATAGCCGCACGGAACAACCCAATCAAAATTTCCTGAAACATCATAAATGTAGCCCCCCCTCCCCCCCCAACAAAAAAAGGCACACTGGAGAAATAAAAAGGAAAAGAAAAGGCAATTCAAACAGCATACTTTACAATAAAACACAGCAAGACATGAGCCAAGAACACGCCATACGGTTACCCCCAGAAATAGAAACCAGAATTAAAAAACATATACCAGAAATTAAACAATAAAATCCTTACAAAAAAAAAATTGAACAACCGCATGACAACAGAACAACCCAAAATACATTAAAACCAATCCAAAAACAAGCAAGGCCGGAGACAAGAAACAAAAGCATATAAGGCCAGAAATACATCAGAACTAGATTTAAACCACAAATTTTCAATAGAACCCACAGTGGCATAACCATAAAAAAGCACAGACCATACATTGCACAAATTGCAATCAAAATCAAGAAATAAAACACAGCAGAAAAATCCAATGAGAAATTATATACTTACAGGTTTTGAAAGCAGATTATTGCTTGTCTCTGTAGCCTTGTGTCTTGATTAGTCTTGAGCGATACCGTCCGATACTTGAAAGTATCGGTATCGGAAAGTATCGGCCGATACCGGCAAAGTATCGGATCTCGCCGATACCGATACAAGTCAATGGGACTCAAGTATTGGAAGGTATCCCTGATGGTTCCCAGGGTATGAAGGAGAATAAAATAAAAAATATTGATATATGAATGTGTAAAATAAAGAATTAAAATAAAAAATATTGATATACTCACCTCTCCGACGCAGCCTGGACCTTACCGCTGTGAACCGGCAGCCTTCTTTGCTTAAAATGAGCACGTTTAGTACCTTCCATGACGTCACGGCTTCTGATTGGTCGCGTGCCGCTCATGTGACCGCCACGCGACCAATCAGAAGCCGTGACGTAATCCCTCAGGTCCTAAATTCCTAGAAGGGAATTTAGGACCTGAGGGATGACGTCGCGGCTTGTGATTGGTCGCGTGGCGGTCACATGAGCGGCACGCGACCAATCAGAAGCCGTGACGTCATGGAAGGTGCTGAACACGCTCATTTTAAGCAAAGCAGGCTGCCGGTTACTACCAGGGCGCGTCAGAGGGTGAGTATATCCCTATTTTTTATTTTAATTCTTTATTTTTTACATGGATATGGATCCCAGGGCCTGAAGGAGAGTTTCCTCTCCTTCAGACCCTGGGAACCATACACTGGGAACTTCCGATTCCCGATACCACAAAAGTATCGGATCTCGGTATCGGAATTCCGATACTGCAAGTATCGGCCGATACCCGATACTTGTGGTATCGGAATGCTCAACACTAGTCTTGATGCCAATTGAAAGACAATGCCAATCCCTTTTTTTGTATATATAGGGTCTTTTGTCAGTGTCTAGACACCGTCTAGAAACTTTTCCTATTTTTTAATTAAAGAATGCATGCGTCGTACAACGCACCGCGACGCAAGAACTTGCATCTTCTGCGTTGACAATACACTTCAATGGGGGTTTTGGCGCATCGACGACGCAAGCGCGACGCAAAAGCGACGCATGCGTTTTTTTAAAAAGTTACAACGCCCAAAAAATGCAACATGTTGCGTTTGCCGCGCCCTGCCAGGTGCGCCCAAACAACGCATGCGCCGCAAAACGCACCAAAACGCATGACAACGCATGTCCATGCGGCCACAATGTTAAAAATAGGGACGCACGACGCATGCGTTGTTTTGCGCCGACGACGCTGCGTCCAAAGACGCGAGTGTGAACGTAGCCTTAAATGGGTTTTCTCATGGCAGACACTTACTGCATCTGTTAGACATAAATGGGATATACTATGAAAGTCTGCTGTGAGACAGAAGCTGGACTTCCAAACTAGCAAGCACTAATATACTGTAAATTATTGTCATTATACAGTATTTTGGAGGTATGTTAAAGAGAATCTGTTAGTAAAATCAATCCCCATCCTACCCAAACCTTCACATTTGAGTATGGAGTTCTGTCAAAGCTAAATCCACCGGCACCTTTATATCTTCTATCTGTTGCTGCATTTCCCAAACATAAGAGTTTAAATTTACAGTATAAGCAAATTAGGTGTAAAGTGCTCTGGGTGAGAAAGAGCACTTTGCAAGAAGTTGTTTCCCTACCCGATTCCAGTCTCTTAAGCTTGATTGAACACTTACAGTCTAATATCCTTTATTGGCTAAACCTTTGTGTATGTAGTGTAAGTGTGTATGGAGCGCCCCCAGACGCAGGGCCGCGGGGTACTCGGTACCGGGCCTCTCTGTCTCAGTTCTGGGGTCGTCACGGTGGCTAGACCCGGTCCGTGACCCTGCTAAGGGGCGTCCAATGAAAGATGAGATAATGGTGCGTGGTGTAGGTCGCGGTGAATAACGAGGACACAGGGTTGCAGTCTCTTTAGCTCTTTACTGAAGGCTTCAGGATCCTCAATCCAGAGTACTGTTAACAGGGCTGGCTGAGACCGGCCGGTCCGAAAGCACATCCAGAGTTCACTTTGCAGGTGGAAATCAGTGTCTACCTTCTAGCGCCTGTGTGTTGTAGTACTTCCCTGCTGAGCACCACGGGATAGTCCTCACAACTGTCGTGTATATCTCTGTTCTTTCTCTCTCTCTCTGTCCCCCAGATGATATGGCTAGGACGCACCCGTGTGACGGGGTAGGCCTGGAGCTATTTTATAGGGACCCTAGGGATGCCCCTCTCCCACAGTTTGCCTCCGTTGTCTTCGTTAGGTGTAATGCTGAGACAGCCAACCTATGGTTAACTGCCCGGCCGTAGTTTAAAGTAATGCGTGGAGTCTCTTACTTTCTCGGCGTTCCGGCCACCGGCTACGCGCCTCAGAAGGATGTTGCTGATCTTGAGGCACGACTCCTTCTGGTATTATCTCCTTTTTGCTGTATTTCCGTTTCTCACTTCTCCACAATAAACCACCCTTCTTGTCCTTTCTTAGGAGTCTGCCGCTTTAAGGCACAGGCACAACTCCGTAACGATCTGTCCCTTTCTAGGACTCTGCCAGGATCCCACCCCTGACAGGTCCTCTCTCTAGCTCTTCCCAGCTACTTTCTCCATAACTTCCTGTCCAACCCCCAGTTTTACCAGAGCGTGAGGAGTGGCCTACTAGATAGAACCACTCCCCCTGGTGGCCGGAGTGTGAAGTGTAGTGTGTGTGTGATACCTGGTCAGGTGAACTCCTTTAGTGTAATCAGACGTAACATCACTCCCCTTAGTGGCAGAATGACATTATTGCAACGAACAGGACTCTGGGGCGCTGCACTTCCCCCCGGTTAAATCCAGTACTCCCGGACTGGGAAAATAAGAACAACAATACATGTTAACAGAAAACACATTAAATTTTGAAATACTATAAACAATTAAACATAACAGTGCTTCCCTTTATGAGAGGTGAGAACACTTGAACGTTGCGAAAGTTTCGGTCATGCACAGTTCATGACTCCCAGTTCAGTGGTTGTAACTTTAAAACAGCAGGGACCCCGGGTAAACAAAGGGGTCTCTTTTGAAAGTTTTGGAGTAATTCACTGTCCACTGCTCCGTTGTCCATTTTTAAACTTGTAACAAAGATATTTACACAAACACAATTAGCAACTTTAGTTAATACCTCCAAGTTTTGTAGCGAAGGGGAGTCTGATTCTTGGTGCTACGTGTAGACCTCCGTAGTGCAGGGGTTGCTATTGGCCTAGCAGGGCTCGCTATGCTTACTACCACTGGTGTAGTGCACTGCCTTCTAGCTACGCTTCTAGTGAGTCTGGGTAGCACTGGCATGCTGGATCTCTCAGAGATGCTGCTACCAACAGTGGGTACAGCAGATTCGCCGATAGCAGAGGGAGGCTCCGCCGGTCAGACGGTGGGCATGGCATCGTCCGGCGGGGTCTGTGGTGATTGCGGGGCCGGAGGATCTGGCATCACGTCTAGTTCAGGCAGGTTCGGTTGACGAAACGTTAAGACAGGTACCACGATGGCCTGATTTATTTGAGTCCAAGACTGGGGAAAATCGCCAAGAACAGTGTGTATCATCTTCTCCTCTTCTACAGGTGGAGAGGCTCTTGGATCTGTTTCCTTCTCCCTCAACTTATCGGGGCATACCTTAAGGTGGTCTCTGGATATTGCCATTGAGGTTTCCCCTCCATCTTTGCTGATGAGACAGACTTTAATATTGTCGAAATCGGATGGCAGGATGGTATACGGTTCCGCTTCCCATTGGTCGTCAAGTTTGTGTAGCCTTCTCTTCCGCTTGAGTACCTGTTCACCAGGTGGCAAGGGAATCGCAGGAGCATGCTGGTTGTAGTCCCTTTCCTGTTTTTGCCTGGCCTGAGCGAGACTCCTTTCCACGCATTCCTGTACTTTGCGGTACCTTTGCTGCCTCTCCGTATCCCAATCGACATCCAGCGAGGTATCTTCGGGGGTTAGAACCCCCATGTCCAGATCAACGGGCAACTTACTAGACCTTCCTCACATCAGGTACGCCGGAGTGCAGTTGGTAGAATTCACTGGGATGTGGTTGTACATGTCTACCAGGTCGGGCAACTTTGTTGGCCACAAGTTCCGTTCCTCTACAGGCAAGGTCTTCAATAAGTCGATCACCACTTGGTTCATCTTTTCACACATCCCGTTGGTTTGTGGGTGGTACGGTGTGGTTCTGATCTTCTTACACCCGTACAGATTGCAGAACTCCTGGAACACCTCCGCCTCAAACGCTGGCCCCTGATCGGTCAGTACCTTCTCCAGGTACCCATGGGGCCTACAGAAGTACTGCTGGAAGGTTTTGGCGGCCGTCCTGGCCATTAGATCCTTGACAGGTACAACCACCAGGAACCTGGAGTAATGATCCATGATGGTGAGAGCATAAATATAGCCCGACCGGCTAGGCGTCAGCTTCACGTGGTCTAGCGTGACCAGTTCTAGCAGCTGTTTGGTGATGATGGGCTGTCACGGTCCTTCCCGCGTAGGCTGCACGGGCCACACTCCCGACACCACTTCTCGATGGCTCTTTTCATGCCAATCCAATAGAATCTCCCTCGGAGTAGTCTCTCCAACTTCCTCCACCCAAAGTGTCCAGCCCCATCGTGGTACACTCTCAGAACCATTGGCACATCTTGCCTGGGAACCACTATCTGCCACACCAATTCATGAGTTCGGGGGTCGATACTTCTTCGGCACAGCTTACCATCATGAATAAACAGTTTGGTTCTCCCCTTCCACAGCTGTTGGGTTTCTTGTGGATCATCCGGGCCGGGATGCAAACCTGCCTGCGTCTGGAGCTCTTTCACCCGACGGACTGCAGGGTCACCATCCTGGGTCTCTGCCCACCCGTGGTGGGGCAGGGGATTCAGTGTGGCATCCTGGTTGTTTCTGTGCCTGTTCTTCACATGATGGGAGCACTGAGTGGCTTTGGGGGCGATGGAAAGCGGGCAGCTCTACTTCTTCAAGTGCCTCCGGGTCCTCCCCCGTTTCTGGCAAATTGGGCATCCGGGACAAGGCATCGGCATTCGCATTCTTGCGTCCTGCCCGGTACTTGATGGTGAAGTCGTAATTGGACAGCCGGGCCATCCACCGCTGTTCCAAGGCCCCGAGTTTGGCGGTGTCCAAGTGTGTTAGTGGATTGTTATCCGTGAAGACGGTGAATTTTGGTGAAGCCAGGTAGTGCTTGAACCTCTCCGTCACTGCCCAAACAATGGCGAGGAATTCCAGCTTGAAGGAACTGTAGTTATCAGGGTTCCTTTCCGTGGGACAAAGTTTCCTGCTGGCGTAAGCGATTACCCTCTCCTTGCCTTTCTGGATCTGGGACAACACAGCTCCCAGTCCTACATTGCTGGCATCCGTATACAGTACAAACGGTTGATCATATTCAGGGTAGGACAGTACCTCTTCTCCCGTCAGCGCCATGTTCAAGCAAGTGAATGATCCCTCCAGTCCTTCGTTCCAATCAAATGGGGTATTCTTCCCCTTGGTCTTCTTCGATTGGCCCACCAATAGATCTTGCAATGGTGCGGCCTTCTTGGTGAAGTCCTTGACGAACCTCCTGTAATAGCCTACCAACCCGACGAACTGCCGGACTTCATGGAGGTTGCTGGGTTTCGGCCAATTCTTAATCACCGTAACCTTGTCGGGGTCTGGGGCCACTCCTTCAGCACTCACCACATGGCCTAGATACTGTACCTTGGGTTGCAGCAGGTGGCATTTGGATGGTTTCACCTTTAAGCCAAAGTTGGACAGGGCTTCAAACACCTCGGCCAGGTGCTTCAGATGGTCTTCATAGGTCTTAGAGAAGACAATAACATCGTCCAGATACAGCATTACGGTTTCAAAGTTCTTGTGCCCCAGACAGCACTCCATCATCCTCTGGAACGTCCCCGGGGCGTTGCACAATCCGAAGGGCATGTAGTTGAATTCACAGAGACCCACCGGCATCGTGAAGGCCGTCTTCTCCTTGTCTGCCTCCGCCACGGGAACCTGCCAGTACCCACTGGTGAGATCCAAGGTAGAGAAGTACTTAGCAGATTTTAAAGCGGCCAGGGGCTCCTCTATCCTGGGCAGTGGGTATGCATCTTTATGTGTAATGCGATTTAACTGCCTATAATCCACACACATTCTCATTGTGCCATCTTTCTTCTTAACGAGGACTAATGGAGCTGCCCAGGGGCTACAACTGTCCCTCACTACCCCAGCCTCCTTCATCTCTCGCAACATGTCCTTGGCACACTGATAATGAGCTGGGGGTACAGGACGGTATCTTTCTTTTATGGGTCGGTGATCCCCTGTGGGGATATGATGTTGGATCCCTTTTACCTGCCCAAAATCTAGGGTGTGTTTGCTAAAGACCCGCTTGTACTCATGAACCACCCTGTAGGCCCCCTGTTTCTGGTGAGGTGGGGTAGAGTCAGTGCCCACGTGTAATTCCCGACACCAATCCTCTGGTTGCCCTGCAGAACCGTTGTTCTCCGCCGGATTGGATGGGACCAAGGGCCCAGGTGCCTGTATCACACTACTATTAACAGTAAACAGTTTGGCAAGTGTGGCATATTTGGCTAGCTGGACTTCCTCCTCGCAATTGAGAACACGTACTGGCACCCTCCCCTTGCGGATGTCAACCACCCCTCTGGCTGTCAGGAGGGTAGGCCTATTATCCGAATATACGGGTTCCACCAGGGCCTGGTAGTCTTTACCCCTGAGGCCTATGGCTGCCCGACACCATATTAAGATTTCACTCCTGGGGGGTATCGCAATGGGGTTTGAATCACTCACTGTGACACGACCAATTTCACCACCAGTCAGCTCCACCTGCTGTCTTTGCATCAGGGCCCTGATTTCTTTTTGCAGGGCACGTTACATAGTTACATAGTTACATAGTTATTAAGGTTGAAGGAAGACTGTAAGTCCATCTAGTTCAACCCATAGCCTAACCTAACATGCCCTAACATGTTGATCCAGGGGAAGGCAAAAAAAGTTGTTCACTTTGTTTACATTCATGGCGGTCAATATCAACAATTACAATCCATTGGGCCTTCAATTCCACCCGCCCCACTTTGATGGTGACCTCTTTATACCCCACTTGTGGCAATGGCTGACCATTACTGGCTATTATGGTGAAATCGTCATCGGGCCCACGAGTAATATCGGTGTCCTCCCAATACCGTTTATAAAGCACGTAAGGCATAGTCGTCACCTGAGAACCGGTGTCCAGCAAAGCGTTCATGGGGATACCGTCGATCACAATAGGAAGAACTGGTTGCCCTCCAATGTATTTGGCTCTCCAATGCTGCAGGCCTGATCGTCCTACTCCTGGGGGTTGGCCCTCTGCCCCAGGGGTTGCTCGTTTAAATGACAGTACCTTGCAAGGTGGCCCACCTGATGACAGCGGCGGCAGATAGGTCGTCCGTCCCGATGAAAGCGATCGTCGTCCCTGCCTCTGGTCGGCGGAGTCCTCCTCTGTCGCATCCAGGGGACATCCTCTGGTCTGGAGGCCAGCTGGATCTTCTCCTTGGGGGCCTCCTGTAGGACTGCACGGTCCGGGCTAGGGCAGCAACGCTCTTGGCCAACTCCTGCATCTGGAGGCGGAGTCCTGCGGGGGAATCATCCTCTAGGATCTGGGCATCGGCCTCGGCGGCGACTGGGGCATCCGACGCCACCTCCTGGTGGTATGTGAGAGCTTGACGCCTGGGAGGCACTGCACGGCTGGGTTGTCGCTCTTGTAGCGCCTGGATGGCTTTATCCTTGAATTGCGCAAAAGTCAGGTCTGGATTCTGCATGGCCAGGAAGTGCAGTTGACCCCTTTGGTGGCTGAACAGGAGCCCCTCAATGAACCGCTCTTTCAGGAGTTTATCTTCATCTTGCATGCTGCCGGGGTCACTCTGCTTGATGGCCCGCAGCGCCTCCTAGAGGTTAAGGGCATAGTCCCGTAAGCTATCCTGCGGCCTCTGTTTGCACCCATAGAACGTCAACTTAATTTCCGTAGTGGTGCGGGTGTCAAAGGTGGCTTTAAGCTTTGCAAAGACCTGCTGTGCAGTTCCCTTATCCGCGGCGGGCCAGGACTTCACTTCTCTCAGAGCTGCCCCAAAGAGTTGGCCTGTTATCATATGAACTTTCTGAGGCTCTGTCAAGGGATAGAACTCGAGCAGGCTGCAGATCCCCTCTTTAAAGTCAGTTAATGTATGTGACTCTCCAGAGTATCACGGGAGCCAGGCTGCTCCAGGTAGGTACGGCATGGAGAAGGGCATTATGGCTGTTGTAGCCGCAGCAGCATCCGGCTGGCGGATAGGGGCGGTGAGCTCTGCGGCAGCCGGCTGTGGTACAAGGCCCACGGCTACGTCTACCGCGGGGACCGAAGGTGCCTCTAGGTCTACGGCTGCGACCGCCGCCTCTGCTCCTCCCGACTCAGACATTGCCGCTCCTTCCCCCTGCTAACCTGCTGGAAGTTGGTGTTCTTCTTCCGGGATCGTCGCTTTACCGCGTCTTCTGTTTACGCGCTCTTTTTGACCGGCTCAGCCCACAAAGCTATAGCTCCTCCCTTTGTGCGCGGCGATGGCAGATTTTGGCGGCAAATAGCAACACGCAGTCTTTGCAATAAATCACGGTTCAAGCACAATTCAATCACAGTTCCAAGGCACACATGACCTGATTCTTCAGGCTTAAGTAGATCCTGTTCATGACGCCAAGTTTGGAGCGCCCCCAGACGCAGGGCCGCGGGGTACTCGGTACCGGGCCTCTCTGTCTCAGTTCTGGGGTCGTCACGATGGCTAGACCCGGTTCGTGACCCTGCTAAGGGGCGTCCAATGAAAGATGAGATAATGGTGCGTGGTGTAGGTCGCGGTGAATAACGAGGACACAGGGTTGCAGTCTCTTTACCTCTTTACTGAAGGCTTCAGGATCCTCAATCCAGAGTACTGTTAACAGGGCTGGCTGAGACCGGCCGGTCCGAAAGCACATCCAGAGTTCCCTTTGCAGGTGGAAATCAGTGTCTACCTTCTAGTGCCTGTGTGTTGTAGTACTTCCCTGCTGAGCACCACGGGATAGTCCTCACAACTGTCGTGTATATCTCTGTTCTTTCTCTCTCTCTCCATCCCCCAGATGATATGGCTAGGACGCACCCGTATGACGGGGTTGGCCTGGAGCTATTTTATAGGGACCCTAGGGACGCCCCTCTCCCACAGTTTGCCTCCGTTGTCTTCGTTAGGTGTAATGGTGAGACAGCCAACCTATGGTTAACTGCCCGGCCGTAGTTTAAAGTAATGCATGGGGTCTCTTACTTTCTGGGCGTTCCGGCCACCGGCTACGCACCTCAGAAGGATGTTGCTGATCTTGAGGCACGACTCCTTCTGGTATTATCTCCTTTTTGATGTATTTCCGTTTCTCACTTCTCCACAATAAACCTCGCTTCTTGTCCTTTGTTAGGAGTCTGCTGCTGTAAGGCACAGGCACAACTCCGTAACGATCTGTCCCTTTGTAGGACTCTGCCAGGATCCCACCCCTGACAGGTCCTCTCTCTAGCTCTTCCCAGCTACTTTCTCCCTAAATTCCTGTCCAACCCCCAGTTTTACTAGAGCGTGAGGAGTGGCCTACTAGATAGAACCACTCCCCCTGGTGGCCGGAGTGTGAAGTGTAGTGTATGTGTGATACCTGGTCAGGTGAACCCCTTTAGTGTAATCAGACGTAACATCACTCCCCTTAGTGGCAGAGCGACATTACTGCAACGACCAGGACTCTGGGGCGCTGCATGTAAGTATGTTAATATAGTCCCTGATCGCCATCTTCCCCAGTTTCCAGCCCCGCTTCACTCCTCTTCTCACTCACATGATGACTATATCGACTTACACTGGGGCCTATGTTAGAGTTGGAAATCACTTTTATAATGAAAGTCTATGGAGACTTGTTCCAACATTCCATAGGCTCACATTGTAAAGGCCATTTCTGGCACATATATAGAACACAATGTCATCTGGACCAAAAAAAATGGGAATGGGAGTGCTTCTTCAACCAATTATTTTTTCAAAATACATAAAATACTTCCATGCCCTACATGACCCCTACCCCTTCATTACTAAGCTGCTAGGGGCAGGTTTGTCTGTAGACTTTTATACATTTGCTCTATTATCCTACATTTTTCTGTAATTTTACTATTATATTATCCTCTTTTTTTGCTCCACTTTGAGTAATAAATGTGTGCGCCAGTGGAACCAGATTAAACCTGTACTTATCAGATATTTATGACATTTATGCTATTAGGTGGCATAGGTATCCAAATAATATTTTCATGTAGGTTTATGGGCTTGGCAGATGCCAAAAGAGTATTCCTCTCTGTCAGACACCTATAAAGTAGTTTATTGCCAATAATATGTATTGCAGTCATGGCTGAAAGTGTTGGCACCTTTAATTTGGTTGCACACCCTTTGGAATAAATAACTACAATAGTTTGCTTCCTATAACCATCAACAAGCTTCTTACATCTCTCAGTTGAAATTTTGGAGCACTCTTCTTTTCCAGACTGCTCCAGGTCTCTTATATTTTAAGTCTGCCTTCTCCCAACAGCAATTCTAAGATCTCTCCACAGGTGTTCAATGGGTTTTAGATCCGGACTCATTGCCGACCACTTCAGAACTCTCAAGTGCTTTGTTTCCATCCACTTCTGGTGCTTCTTGAAGTGTATTTGGGGTCATTATCCAGCTCACCTATGACCTAGAAAGCAAACTCAGCTTCCTGACACTGGGCACTACTTTGCAACCCAAAATCCTTTACTAATCTTCAGATACCATGATGCCTTGAACACAGTAAAGGCACATAGTGCCAGAGTCGGCAAAGCAACTCCAAAATATTTTTGAACTTCCACCATATTTGACTGTAGTTACTGTGCTCTTCTCTTTGTAGGCCACATTCCTTTTTCAGTAAACAGTAAAATCATGTGGTTTACCAAAAAGTTTCATCTTGGTCTCATCTGTCAACAAGATGCTTTCCCGGAAGTATTTTTGCTTACTCACATATATTTTGGCAATTACATTAAATTATCTTTATAATGTCTCTGTGTCAGTAGTGGGGTCCAGTTTGGTCTCCTGCCATAGCGTTGCATTTCATTCAAATGTCAATGGATAGTTCGTGCTAACACCAATGCTCTCTGAACTTGCATGTCAGCTTGAATTGGGCTGCTTATCCACTATCCAGACTATCCTGCTTTGCAACCTTTCATCAATGTTTCTCTGCCGTCCACGTGCAGGGAGATTAGCTACTGTGGGTTGTAAACTTCTTGATTATGTTGCGCACAGTGGACAAAGGAACATCAGGATCTCTGGAGATGGCCTTGTAGCCTTGAGATTGTTGATACTTTTCAAGAATTTTGGTTCTCAAGTCCTCTGACAGGTAAGTTTGAACGAGCATCGCATGCTTGAAACAAAGTTGTTTACCCACAATTTTGGAAAGGTGCCACCTATTTTGTCTGGACCATTTAGGGGTTTTGTGTGAAATGATGTCCAATTTGTCTTTTTTCCCCTCTTTTTTGTGTTCCAATACACACAAAGGAAATAAACATGTGTATAGCAAATCACTTCTAATTGAAATAATTTTCTGGGAGAAATACTTCATTTTCTGGAACAATTTCAAGGGTGCCAACACTTTTGGCCATTTCTGTATATATATATATATATATATATATATATATATATATATATATATATATATATACAGTACAGACCATAAGTTTGGACACACCTTCTCATTTAAAGATTTTTCTGTATTTTCATGACTATGAAAATTGTACATTCACACTGAAGGCATGAAAACTATGAATTAACACATGTGGAATTATATACTTAACAAAAAAAAGTGTGAAACAACTGAAAATATGACTTATATTCTAGGTTCTTCAAAGTAGCCACGTTTTGCTTTGATGACTGCTTTGCACACTCTTGGCATTCTCTTGATGGGCTTCATGAGGTAGTTACCGGGAATGGTCTTCCAACAATCTTGAAGGGGTTCCCAGAGATGCTTAGCACTTGCTGGCCCTTTTGCCTTCACTCTGAGGTCCAGCTCACCCCAAACCATCTCGATTGGGTTCAGGTCTGGTGACTGTGGAAGCCAGGTCATCTGGCGTAGCAGCCCATCACTCTCCATCTTGGTCAAATAGCCCTTACACAGCCTGGAGGTGTGTTTGGGGTCACTGTCCTGTTCAAAAATAAATGATGGTCCAACTAAACGCAAACCGGAAGGAATAGCATGCCGCTGCAAGATGCTGGTTCAGTATGCCTTCAATTTTGAATAAATCCCCAACAGTGTCACCAGCAAAGCACCCCCACACCATCACACCTCTTCCTCCATGCTTCACGGTGGGAACCAGGCATGTAGAGTCTATCCGTTCACCTTTTCTGCGTCGTACAAAGACACGGTGGTTGGAACCAAAGATCTCAAATTTGGACTCATCAGACCAAAGCACAGATTTTCACTGGTCTAATGTCCATTCCTTGTGTTCTTTAGCACAAACAAGTCTCTTCTGCTTGTTGCCTGTCCTTAGCAGTGGTTTGCTAGCAGCTATTTTACCATGAAGCCCTGCAGCACAAAGTCTCCTCTTAACAGTTGTTGTAGAGATGTGTCTGCTGCTAGAACTCTGTGTGGCATTGACCTGGTCTCTAATCTGAGCTGCTGATAACCTGCGATTTCTGAGGCTGGTGACTCAGATAAACTTATCCTCAGAAGCAGAGGTGACTCTTGGGCTTCCTTTCCTGGGGCGGTCCTCATGTGACCCAGTTTCTTTGTAGCGCTTGATGTTTTTTGCCACTGCACTTGGGGACACTTTCAAAGTTTGCCCAGTTTTTCAGACTGACTGACCTTCATTTCTTAAAGTAATGGCCACTCGTTTTTCTTTACTTAGCTTCTTTTTTCTTGCCATAATACAAATTCTAACAGTCTATTCAGTAGGACTATCAGCTGTGTATCCACCAGACTTCTGCACAACACAACTGATGGTCCCAACCCCATTTATAAGGCAAGAAATCCCACTTATTAAACCTGACAGGGCACACCTGTGAAGTGAAAACCATTCCCGGTGACTACCTCTTGAAGCTCATCAAGAGAATGCCAAGAGTGTGCAAAGCAGTCATCAAAGCAAAAGGTGGCTACTTTGAAGAACCTAGAATATAAGACTTAATTTCAGTTGTTTCACACTTTTTTTGTTAAGTATATAATTCCACATGTGTTAATTCATAGTTTTGATGCCTTCAGTGTGAATGTACTATTTTCATAGTCATGAAAATACAGAAAAATCTTTAAATGAGAAGGTGTGGCCAAACGTTTGGTCTGTACTGTACATATATATATATATATATATATATATATATATATATATATATAAATATATACTTAATCTCCAACCACTTGAACACCATAATGCAGTATACTCATGCCTTGGTTGCTGGGCTGCCACATGGTTAATGCCCTTTACTATAATACCTCCCCTTCCTATGGACATAGTGCCCACATCTGACTCCTCCTCTCACCATTCAGGATGCCTAGAGCCCTAAGCATCCCGAGCTTCAGAGAGGAAAAACACCTTGTGACATACACCACAATGTTTATGAAAAATATGCCATAACATTTTACATTAAAGTACATCACAGCAGACATCACACATAAAGCTAAACGCATGAACTAGGCATGAATGTGAGAAAATGCGCCCAAGTGGAATAATTTCACATACCCCAGGGGGCTGTCTCAAAAAATATTCAGTATAATTTTATTTATCAGATAAGATTTTAATTACTTTTTTACAACACAATATACCGTAAATATGCAGTTGCTGACACTGAACAGTACTCGATGTAGAGTTTGTGTGTGAATGAATATCAGGGTGACTTTTACAGTCAAGCTTCGCTAGAATAGAAGGGCAACTTCCAAACTTGAGTGAAGCTAAAAATCTTTTTATTTTGCCAAAGATAGTGCAACGTTTCGACAATATCAGTCTTTATTAAGCATACCTAGTCAAGTTTGGATGCTGTCCTTCTATTCTATCCCAGTGGAGATTGAGACTCTGCATCTGAGTGGGTATGATGACCTGGTTCCTGGAAGCCCTTATAGAGTGTTGTGGTTAACTTTCTACTTTCGTTTTACAGTCAAGCCTGTCAGATGGTTCCTGTACAGAGTCTGCTTCTATTTTGTATGTAACCTGAAGTGCAAAGCAGTGCAAGCACAATTAAAGCCCATACATATCTATATCACAGTACTTATTCAGGACCTGCTGTTTCTTAAAAAACTCCTTCTTCCACCGATAAAGCCAGACACTCGGGTGTGACACCTCCAACCAGTGCACGCTTTAAGTCTCCTGGCTTGTTGTAGAATCTAATTTAACGCTATTCTGTCCTACGTATCTTCTGTTATTCCATGAACAATGCGCAGAACACAGACAAAAAGATAGGATTAGAACTACAAGGTACAACAAATCGTGATGAACTCTATAATCCCATTCTAGAAGTGCCCCAGTGGTACATACACCCAAAACATATGCATGTTATTAACAGGGTCCACGCTGCCTCTAGGACAGGTGCCTTTGGTCGTTACACTTATTTTGAGAAGGAATTGGAGAGTTCAATATACTTCATGTACCAAATACAGCTCAATAGACTCCTCGACTCAGGAGTAGACAGCTGTGGCACTGAGGAGAATATTGCTTCCCAATGGTTGGGACGGAGCTTATTCTTATTACTCCCTTGAAATCTGGCTTACAGGGATATTCCCGCTGTGTGGACCTGAAGGAGAGTCCCCATGGGGCCTTGACAAGTCTTAAATTGCTACAGTTGTAACTAAGGGTGCTTTCACACTAGCGTCGTACGACGCACGTCGCAATGCGTCATTTTGGAGAAAAAACGCATCCTGCAAAATTGCCTGCAGGATTCGTTTTTTCTCCATACACTTGCATTAGCGACGCATTGCGACGGATTGCCACACATTGCATCCGTCGTGCGACGGATGTTTCGTGTTGTGGCGGACTGTCAGCACAAAAAAACGTTACATGTAACTTTTTTTGTGCGTCGTGTCTGCCATTTCCGACCGCGCATGTGCAGCGCCCCAGAGTCCTGGTCGTTGCAGTATTGTCGCTCTGCCACAAGGGGGAGTGATGGTACGTCTGATGGCACTAAAGGAGTTCACCTGACCAGGTATCAAAGTCACACACTACACTTCACACTCCGGCCACCAGGGGGAGCAAAAGGTTCTATTTACTAGGCCACTCCTCACACTCTGGTAAAACTGGGGGTTGGATAGGAAGTTAGGGAGAAGCTGACTGGGTTTTGCCCAGGTAGCATCTAGTGAGAGGAGAGCATTGCTTGGGAAGACTCAGGGGGGTCCCTGTCAGGGGTGGGATCCTGACAGTGGCCTAGCAAGAGACAGATCGTTACGGAGCCGTGCCTGCACTTCATTGCGGCGGCCTCCTAAGAAAGGACAAGAAGCGGAGTATATTGTGGAGAAGTGAGAAACAAGATCACAGCACTAGGAGATAATACTGGGAGGAGTCGTGCCCTAAGATCGTGGCAACATCGTTCTGAGGCGCGTAGCCGGCGTCCGGAACGCCGAGGACGTAACAGGCTCTACGCATTACTTTGAACTACGGCAGGGCAGTCAACTCTAGGTTGGCTGTCTCACCTTTTCACCTAAACAGACAACGGAGGCAATTGTGGGAGAGGGGCGTCTCTAGGGTCCCTATAAAATAACTCCAGGCCTACCCCGTCATACGGGTGTGTCCTAGCCATACCAACTGGGGGACGGAGAGAGAACATCAGAAACAGATACAAGAGTTGTGAGGACTATCCCGTGGTGCTCAGCAGGGAGGTACTACAACACACAGGCGCAAGTAGGAAGGCTATCGATTTCCACCTGTAAAGGGAACTCTGGATGTGCCTTCGGACCGGCCGGTCTCAGCTTGCCCTGTTAACAGTGCTCTGGATTGTGGATGCCGAAGTCTACAGTAAAAGGTAAAGAGACTGCAACCCTGTGTCCTCGTCATTTACTGCGATCTACACCATCACCATCTATACCTCGTGGGAAGCCCTGGGGACATACTTCACCTGTGGGAAGGTACACCATCTAGCTGCCATTCCATCACCCCAGCGGACCCCTAGCAGCGTCGGTCATCCTGACCAAATACCACAGGTGGCGTCACGAACACTTGACAGACTTCTACCTACTCTTTTGATTGGGCACCCCTTAGCAGGGCCACGGACTGGGTCGGGCCACCGTGACATCCCCAGAACCGAGACAGAGAGACCCGGTACCGAGTACCCAGCTGCCCTGCGTTTGGGGGCCACTCCAATTTTGGCATCATGAACAGGATCTACTTAAGCCTGAGAATCAGGTCATGTGTGCCTTGGAACTGTGACTAAATTGTGTTTGAACCATGATTTATTGCAAAGACTGTGTATTGCTATTTGCCGCCAAAAATTCCCGCCAAAACCGCTGCCATTACAGCGCCATGAGGAGCTCAGAGAAAGAAGAAGGGCGTGCTATGGGAGGAGACTACCAGAGCGGCGCCAAAAGTGATGACCGCCCCATCCGACTACTGCTGCAAGAAGACGACGTGCCCCGAAGTACAGGAGAACCACCCCCTGATTTGCTATGGCGGGAACCAAGGGGAGAGGGAGCTCCACCCCGAGAAAATGGTGGAACCAGGTGTGTGCAGCTGCCGACCGCGACACAGCGAGGGTGACCAGCGAGTACCTGAACGACGACGAAGTGATCCCGGACTATCCACACTGGCCGGAAGCGGATCCGAACCCACCGCAGCTGGAGGATCCGAACTTCTTGGAGCCGCAGGTGGAGGAGCCGAGCCAACCTATCCCAGACACGGAGCCAGCCGATGTGAAGCAATGGAGGTCGGAGCTGTCCCAGAGGGTCACATCAGAAGAACCGCGGTCCGAGCAGCTGCCGACTCCAGTGTCCTCATCAGTGGAACGGACCGGCATCGGTGGAACCACATCAGACGCAGGCATGGAAAGCGCCCCTGCTCGCCCAACCGATCCTGCTCCCGTGACCGCTCCCCGTCCCGACAGTGACCGATTCCTCGCTGCTGAGCTGGTAGTGATAACCCCCGACACTATGGAGAAGCTGGTTCCTCCGTTACCGATAACTATGGGGGAAACACTAGATGTGAGCTCAGAGGGGGTGATCTTCCAATGGGATACTCCGAGGATTGGACCCGACGGGGCCAGGCAGGAGGGCCTCAGCATTGCTGTGCTCACCTGGGAACAATATAAACAATGCTTAATTCTACACTGGAAAAAACGAAAAGAGACCGAACAAAGTGACCCACCGAAAGTACAAAACTCAAAGACTGAACGCGGTAAGAAAACCTTGGTAAAACAGGGGACTGTACTAGCCTTTCACCCGAAACGGGGTTGGGGCTCTATACAGGAACCGGGACTGCCGACTGAAGTCTTCTTTACCAGCTACAATTTGAAGACCCCGTTCCGCAACAGATGTGACAATCAACTTCTATGTAAAGGAGACCAGGTGACCTACACTCGCCATCGGAGTGTGCAAGGGTGGTGCGCTCGGAACGTCCAACGATGCGAGCCTGCAGTGGCGCCACCTGCTGCCCTGACTACGACTAACTCTGACCTGACAAATTCTACTACTACCACCACTGTGTGCATTATTGCCACTACTGAACTTGCTACCAAAAATGACATTCGAATTCAGACCCCTGGTGACCTGGCCGCACCTGGGAGGCGAACCACTGATACTGACACCGCATCAAATGAGGACACGGACTCGAAGCTCTCCCGGTCAGGAAGCGTCCGCTACCAGCTGATGCTTTGCAACCTACTATGAGAATGGACCCCGGAGAACCGGAACAACTGTAAATAGTTAACTGTTTGTCTGTCTGCTGTTTTGCTTCTAAAACCCGATCAGGGTTAGTTCTTAAAGGGATCCCTTTGTTGACCCAGGATCCCTATTGTTTCTAGTTTTGCATCGGTTCATCACTGTTTTACTAAAGAACATTTGAATCATGAACTGCGAATGATTCACAAACTGCTGCTTGTATATAGTTGCACCTTCTTAAAGGTGCCCCCTACTGGTTTTACAAAAAGAAGAGCTTTTTGAAGAGACTGTTACTGAGTACAGCGCAGAAGTTCTTTCTTTAACCGGACTTGCAGATCGAGAATTTGCACTACCTCAGAAGAGACTTGGTACCATCTTAAAGGGAATGTATAATTGTTGCACTTAGTCTAAGCCATAATGTTGCCTTAAGGAAAGTTGAATAGCGATAATGTTCTACATAGAAATAGCATGTAGTTAGTTAGTAATAGGAAAATGTTTAATGACGAACTTTAGAGATTGAGGACGAAGGAAACTTGAAAGCTGAGTTTCAATAAAGTGAACCTGTAGGGGTTAGTGAGTCCTCCGGAGAACCATAGATAGACGGTTCGTAGATTTTGCACTTAAGAAAGAGAAATAAAGAAAAGTTAATTTGTACTGTAGTATTTTGTAGTATGCCTTTAGTGGGTTCAGTATACGCCCTTAAAGGAAAAGTTAAATTATTGTTCAGAGATTGCACTTAGTAGATAGTATGCCCGGCTGGGTCATAATAGTTATTTATAGTCAGTTAATTGTAACTGTTATTTAAAACTTAAGTCCAATGTAAATATGTTTCTGTTTGTAACGTTCAAGCATCCTCACCTCCCATAAAGGGAAGCACTGTTATATTTAATTGTTTACAGCATTCCAAAATTTTGTATGTCTTTTGCTAACATGTATTGTTGTTTTTCTTTTCCCAGTCCGGGAGTACTGGATTTAACGGGGGGGAGTGCAGTGCCCCAGAGTCCTGGTCGTTGCAGTATTGTCACTCTGCCACAAGGGGGAGTGATGGTACGTCTGATGGCACTAAAGGAGTTCACCTGACCAGGTATCACAGTCACACACTACACTTCACACTCCGGCCACCAGGGGGAGCAAAAGGTTCTATTTACTAGGCCACTCCTCACACTCTGGTAAAACTGGGGGTTGGATAGGAAGTTAGGGAGAAGCTGACTGGGTTTTGCCCAGGTAGCATCTAGTGAGAGGAGAGCGTTGCTTGGGAAGACTCAGGGGGGTCCCGGGAGGAGTCGTGCCCTAAGATCGTGGCAACATCATTCTGAGGCGCGTAGCCGGCGGCCGGAATGCCAAGGAAGTAACAGGCTCTATGCATTACTTTGAACTACGGCAGGGCAGTCAACTCTAGGTTGGCTGTCTCACCTTTTCACCTAAGCAGACAACGGAGGCAATTGTGGGAGAGGGGCGTCTCAAGGGTCCCTATAAAATAACTCGCTGAACCACATGCCACCTTTAAAGACAAGATTAATATCCACAGGTGGGTTGGCCAGAAATACATCACCTTCATAGACCTCCCTGCACTCCTTCCACAAGTCCCGATCGTGGATAACTCAGATGAAATTGGCATCAGATAGAATGGTCTTGGACAGGGCTCCAGGTACAGAATCCGCAGCATGGATTCGGGATAAAGCATCAGCCTTCCCATTACGAGAACCTTTACGGTACGAGATAACAAAGTTAAATTGATTTAAAAATAAGTTCCAATGAGCCTGATGAGGAGAAAGACATCTAGCGGATCTAAGGAACTCTAGATTGCGATGGTCAGTTAACACTATGATCTGTTGTGCAGCTCCTTGCAGATGATGCCTCCATTTTTTGAAAGCCGCAATAATAGCCAGCAATTCCTTGTCTCCCACGTCGTAATTCTTCTCTGCTGAGGTTAGTGTAGCGCCCCCACTGCCGCAGGGCCGAGGGGTACCCGGTACCGGGCCTCTGAGTCTCTGCTCTGGGGTTGTCACGGTGGCTAGGCCCGGTCCGTGATCCTGCTGTGGGGCGTACAGTGATAGGTATGGTGAATGATGGTGATGATGGTGACGCTGTAGTGGTGCGGTGCAGTAAATAACGAGGACACCAGGTTGCAGTCTCTTCACCTCTTTACTGAAGATCTCTGGGTCCTCAGTCCGGAGTCCAGATAGCCAGGCTACGCAAGTCCGGCCGGTCCAATGGCACCTCCAGAGTTCTCTTAGCAGGTGGAAATCTGTGCCTTCCCTCTAGCGCTATGTGTTGCGGTCCTTCCCTGCTGTGCTTACGGAAAGTCCCCACAACTGTTGTGTCCGTTTCTTAAGTTCCCTCACAACTCAATTAGAGGATGTTCTGCTAATTCTCCGTTCCTCCCTGATGTTGCGGTTAGAACGGCACCCGTTTGACGGGTAGGCTCGGAGCTCTTCCAGGACCCTAGAGTCGCCCCTCTCCACAAGTTGCCCCCCAAGACTGCATAGGTGATTTAAGTGAGACAGCCCGCCTTAGACTGACTGTCCTGCCGCTGTTTAGAGTATTGCTTGAAGCTGAATATTGTAATACTCCCTCGGCGTTCCGGCCGCCGGTTGTGCGCCTCAGTAGAATGTTGCCTCGATCTTACAGCACGACCCCTACTGGTATTCTCCTTGTCGCTTTGATCTCGTTTCTCACTCAGCACAATCTATCTTGCTTCCAATCCCTTCTTGGGCACCGCCGCTATACTGAGCAGGCACGGTCCCGTTGCTTTCTCTCTAGTTGCCAAGTCTCTGTCAGGATCCCACCCCTGACAGAGACCCTACCGAATCTTCTCCTGCAACACCCTCTGCCACAAGGTGTTGCCTGGTTCCAACCCAGTCAGCTTTCTCCCTAACTTCCTGCCTGACCCCCAGTTTTACCAGTGTGTGAGGAGTGGCCTAATGAATAGAACCCTTAGCTCCCCCTGGAGGCCCGGCGGTGAAATGTATTGGTGTCTGTGATACCTGATCAGATGAACTCCTTCAGTGCCATCAGACGTACCATAGCTCCCCTTAGTGGCGGAGCCACAGTACTGCAATGACCAGGACTCTGGGGTGCTGCACTCCCCCCTGGTTAAATCCAGTACTCCGGGACTGGGAAGAAAACAACAATACAAGTTAGCAAAAAGACATACAATTTTGTTGAGTGCAATAACAATAAGTATATTTGAACAGAGCTTCCCTTTATGGGAGGTGAGGACACTTGAACGTTACAAACATGGTTAAATATCATAGCAACATGCTATAAGTAACTTTTCTTACCCAACCGGGTATTCTACTTAGTACAAATTCTTGAACAATAATTTAACATTGCCTTTAAGGACGTACACTCTGAAACCGCTAAAGACCTTCTTATAATCACATTATAAGGCAATCTAACTTTTACATTCTCCTTCTTTAAATCTGCAGGACCGCCTGTCCTAACGGCACCAGACCTACTGCCTCTCCTTTCTTACAGGACCGCTCCTTTCAGCCTGAGCCTTCTGTCTTTTCAACTACTATACATAGTATAGAACATGGTTAAAACACAGCAAAGACCACAAATATAGAGAATATATCTCGTATATATTGTTCTCAATATAGAGATAGAAGATTATTGGTGTGCTGTGTAGATTGGTGACCACCGCCACCTAGTGGAAGAAAAGGCCCAAACACCCTACTAAGGATTACCAGAAAATATCAGAACAAAGATCTTTATTTGAATATATAATTCATTTAACAGGAGTAACGACACATAGTAAAATATCATAAAACTACATCATATTAAAACCAAAACACAGGACCAAAAAATAATTGCATATAATATGCAGGCCACGATATCCTAGTATCTTTTATATTATCTGTAGTCCCTCACCCACACTGCTCTAAAAATACCAAGGCTCAATTGCAAGGAAATAAAGTGCAAAAAAATTTGCTATGCTTCTGTATAAGAAGCGCTAAAAATCGCAAAATATCAAAAAAACTTTTTAAAGTGCAAAAATAGTGCTACTATAGCCACCATATAGTGTGCTAGACTGCACAAAACAATTACTTTAAGGTGCAATAGTGCCCAAAAAAAAGATTTCCTTTGTATGTATATATATAGTGCCAAGAGACAGCAATAAAGTGCACAGTGCTACAACAAAGCCACACATATGTGTGCAGGCAGGAGGGGACAACCAATAGTTGTCAATCTATTACCTCTAGGATGGCCGGGTCCCGTGTTGGCGCACCCCTCTATAGTATAGAACATAACATTACTTTCAGTTTAAGAGCACTGAGCCATCTCTATATGGCTCCTAGGAGGACTCAGGGTTCACCTTCTGTCCTCGTTGTCTATCAACATTATCAAACATTTTCTATATAACATTAAACCTTCTCATTATTTTCTTACTGACAGGTATGCTGGACACTACGTCTACCCCTACGGGCCCACTGCATCCTTCTTCTAGCTTTCACTTCCTTTCAGGGAACATTATCAGCATTTCTTTACAATTAACTAGTTGAATACATATAACTTTCTCATGCAAACATTATCATCACTTTCTTTCGTCAAAACATTATTGCTATCTTTCAGTTTTAAAGCAATACCATTCTTTAAGTGCAACAAATGAACATCCCCTTTAAGAGGGGACCAAATCTTTATGAGGTAGCATATCTTCTCAAGCTACCAGTCCATACTCAGCAAAGGTTCCAGTGTGGTATCTTCACAAAGAGTCCTTTTTGAAGTAAAACCAGTGGGAAGCACCTTTAAGAAGGTGCAAACTATTTACAAAAAGTTTGTATCATGCACTGTTCATGATTGCGGCAGTTCTGGAAACTTGGTGCAAAACTTAGAAGAACAAACAAAACAATAGGGATCCCGGGTCAACAAAGGGATCGCTTTAAAAGTTTACCCTCAACGGGTTTAGCAGCAAAACAGGAGAACAGTAACTACACTCACCGGCCACTTTATTAGGTACACCATGCTAGTAACGGGTTGGACCCCCTTTTGCCTTCAGAACTGCCTCAATTCTTCGTGGCATAGATTCAACAAGGTGCTGGAAGCATTCCTCAGAGATTTTGGTCCATATTGACATGATGGCATCACACAGTTGCCGCAGATTTGTCGGCTGCACATCCCAAAGATGCTCCATACAAGGCAGGATGGATCCATGCTTTCATGTTGTTTACGCCAAATTCTGACCCTACCATCCGAATGTCGCAGCAGAAATCGAGACTCATCAGACCAAGCAACGTTTTTCCAATCTTCTACTGTCCAATTTCGATGAGCTTGTACAAATTGTAGCCTCCGTTTCCTGTTCTTAGCTGAAAGGAGTGGTACCCGGTGTGGTCTTCTGCTGCTGTAGCCCATCTGCCTCAAAGTTCGACGCACTGTGCGTCCAGAGATGCTCTTAGGCCTACCTTGGTTGTAACGGGTGGCGATTTGAGTCACTGTTGCCTTTCTATCAGCTCGAACCAGTCTGCCCATTCTCCTCTGACCTCTGGCATCAACAAGGCATTTCCGCCCACAGAACTGCCGCTCACTGGATTTTTTTTCTTTTTCGGACCATTCTCTGTAAACCCTAGAGATGGTTGTGCGTGAAAATCCCAGTAGATCAGCAGTTTCTGAAATACTCAGACCAGCCCTTCTGGCACCAACAACCATGCCACGTTCAAAGGCACTCAAATCACCTTTCTTCCCCATACTGATGCTCGGTTTGAACTGCAGGAGATTGTCTTGACCATGTCTACATGCCTAAATGCACTGAGTTGCCGCCATGTGATTGGCTGATTAGAAATTAAGTGTTAACAAGAAGTTGGACAGGTGTACCTAATAAAGTGGCCGGTGAGTGTATATACATACTCATGGTATCGAGGTTTATCCTTCCAAGTCTGGGGATGGCTTCCGTGAGTACCGCCCTCCTCCTGCCACCACATAAAGGGCATCGGCACCCTGGATAGGGGTCTGGGTACTCATGGTTCTCCTCGGAGTGATGGCCCGCAGACACTTGGCACACAGGGAGATGGAAGCAATGGCCGCAGGTCCCGGTGAATCATCTGAGGATGGTGGTGTCACTTCTGGCTTGTATTTACGCACATGCAAGGCATACCACCCCTTGTCTCCCCAATGGCGGGTATGCCGAACCCGGTCCCCTGGGTAGAGATCCCGGCCTGGGTGTCCCTCCATGAGGTGCGCCTCTACATCCCGCCGGTTTACAAACACCTCCAAAGCAAGGCCGGACTCTTTAATGAAGCCCCAATCTCCCTGCAGTCGGAAGGTGCTGATCACGCCGTAGCGCTGCGGGCCCCAGTTCTCCTCAGCAGCCTGCCTGACCTGGGCTTTAGTTTGAAGGTCCTTTTCTCGCTCAGCCTGACGCCGGAGCTCCTTTTTGCGGGCCCACTCCTCTTCCTGCTGGCGCAGCTGCTGGCGGTATTCCCTCTGGCGGATGACCTCAATACTCTCCCCCTCCTCCTTGGCATCCCCTGGAAACCCCATCAGATTGGTAGTGGCTGCGCGGGTCCACTTGAAGGTTACCCATTCTCCCTAGAGCTGCGTGGGCTGCTTGATGGGTCGTAGGGGGCTATCGGCTGTCTGCAGAGTTTCCCAGGGCCTCTCGCATTCGATGCGGCTACACACCCGCCCAGGTGGTCGTGGTGGGGGTGAGTCCACATCCACCAGCAGGGGCTCTTCAGTCGCCACGCCAGGGTCGGCACCGTTACCTGCTTCTGAAGCATCTCCGGTGCCGGTCTCCTCTGTTGTCGGCTGCGGGATCGGTGCCTGGTGCTGGTGCGGCCCCTCGCCAGGGATGGTTGCTCGCTGGCACAGGCTCCGGAACTGCCGACACAGCTCCTCTACCTCCGCCCCGAGGATCTCCTGATTAGCGCAGCCTGGTAAGAACTCCTTCGGCTCCCATTGGCGGGGCCTGGTACGGGTCTCCTCTCCCTCTCCGGGGTGACTTCCGCGCTCCATGCTGCCAATCGGATTCTGCCTCGTGGTGTTCAGAGGTTTTCGCTCCTCCCCTTCCGGAGGGCGGCCCCTCTCTCCTCCACCATCCCACACTAGGAGGCGGGCCCTCCTCCTTGATGAGCATATCCTCTGGACATAGTAGTATCTGTGAGGGGCGGGTTCCATCTTCGCGCCACTCTTCCAAGCGACGCCCACGATGACACACCCCCTCTCTCCTGCGCGCCACATAATACTATAATGGCGGCGGTTTTTGGCGGGGAATGGCACAGCACAGTCTTTACATTAAAGCACAGTCCAAGCACAATAAATCACAGTTCCAAGTATAATAAATCACAGTTCCTAGGCACACATGACCTGATTCTTCAGGCTTAAGTAGATCCTGTTCGTGACGCCAAGTTGTAGCGCCCCCACTGCCGCAGGGCCGAGGGGTACCCGGTACCGGGCCTCTGAGTCTCTGCTCTGGGGTTGTCACGGTGGTTAGGCCTGGTCCGTGACCCTGCTGTGGGGCGTACAGTGATAGGTATGGTGAATGATGGTGATGATGGTGACGCTGTAGTGGTGCGGTGCAGTAAATAACGAGGACACCAGGTTGCAGTCTCTTTACCTCTTTACTGAAGATCTCTGGGTCCTCAGTCCGGAGTCCAGATAGCCAGGCTGCGCAAGTCCGGCCGGTCCAATGGCACCTCCAGAGTTCTCTTAGCAGGTGGAAATCTGTGCCTTCCCTCTAGCGCTATGTGTTGCGGTCCTTCCCTGCTGTGCTTACGGAAAGTCCCCACAACTGTTGTGTCCGTTTCTTAAGTTCCCTCACAACTCAATTAGATGATGTTCTGCTAATTCTCCGTTCCTCCCTGATGTTGCGGTTAGAACGGCACCCGTTTGACCGGTAGGCTCGGAGCTCTTCCGGGACCCTAGAGTCGCCCCTCTCCACAAGTTGCCCCCCAAGACTGCATAGGTGATTTAAGTGAGACAGCCCGCCTTAGACTGACTGTCCTGCCGCTGTTTAGAGTATTGCTTGAAGCTGAATATTGTAATACTCCCTCGGCGTTCCGGCCGCCGGTTGTGCGCCTCAGTAGAATGTTGCCTCGATCTTACAGCACGACCCCTACTGGTATTCTCCTTGTCGCTTTGATCTCGTTTCTCACTCAGCACAATCTATCTTGCTTCCAATCCCTTCTTGGGCACCGCCGCTATACTGAGCAGGCACGGTCCCGTTGCTTTCTCTCTAGTTGCCAAGTCTCTGTCAGGATCCCACCCCTGACAGAGACCCTACCGAATCTTCTCCTGCAACACCCTCTGCCACAAGGTGTTGCCTGGTTCCAACCCAGTCAGCTTTCTCCCTAACTTCCTGCCTGACCCCCAGTTTTACCAGTGTGTGAGGAGTGGCCTAATGAATAGAACCCTTAGCTCCCCCTGGAGGCCCGGCGGTGAAATGTATTGGTGTCTGTGATACCTGATCAGATGAACTCCTTCAGTGCCATCAGACGTACCATAGCTCCCCTTAGCGGCGGAGCCACAGTACTGCAACGACCAGGACTCTGGGGCGCTGCATTAGTCTATGGGAAAAGAAAGCACAAGGATGTAGCAGACTGTTCTCTCCAGTTCTTTGGGAGAGAATAGCCCCCAAAGCATTATCAGAAGCATCCACCTCCACAATGAAAGAAAGTGTTGGATCCGGGTTTATCAACAGCGGTGCTGAGGTGAAACAGATCTTAAGCCGATCAAAAGCTTCCTGAGCCTGTGATGACCACTTAAAGGGCTTTTCCTTCTTTGTCAAGGAAGTAATGAGATGGACAATATCAGAAAAATTTCGAATGAAGCGTCTGTAGAAATTTGCAAAACCTCTTTAACGTTCTTGGGTACCGGCCAGTCAAGGATAGCCTGAATCTTACCAGATTCCATGTTCAGCCCCTAGGGAGAGATGATATATCCTAAGAACTGTATCTTAGAACAATGGAACTCACATTTCTCCGGCTTAATATACAGATGGTTCTCTTTCAGACGTCTTAAAACAGTTTTGACATGTTCTTCATGTTCCTTTAGAGAGTCAGAAAAGATTAGTATATCGTCCAAATAGATCACTGCAAACTGGTCCAACAAATCTCTGAAAATGTCATTAGCAAAGTGTTGAAATGTTGCAGGGGCATTACAAAGCCCGAAGGGCATCACAAGAGATTCAAAGTGTCCATACCGGCATCTGAATGCTGTCTTCCACTCATCCCCTGGACGAATACGCACCAAATTATAAGCCCCACGAAGATCCAGTTTAGAGAACACCTTAGCATGGCGGACTCTTTCCAGGAATTCGGGAATCAGAGGCAAAGGGTAACGGTTTCGTACAGTTACCTTATTGAGTTCTCGATAGTCAACACAGGGTCTCAGGGTCCCATCCTTCTTCTTTACAAAAAAGAGATGTGCCCCTGCTAGTGAGGAAGAAGGACATATGAAGCCTTTGGCCAGATTTTCATCAATATACTCTTTTAAGGCTTGAAGCTCAGGTGCCGCCAAAGGGTATACGTTACCAAAAGGATTGGCTGCCCCAGGAAGCAGCTCAATGGGACAGTCATAATGCCTGTGTGGAGGAAGCTGATCTGCATTCTTCTTGTCACAGATGTCAGAGAACTCTTTATAAGCTGGAGGTAAAGAAAATAGCAGTACATGTGGTTCCGTAGCCGTGGACTCAGGGACAGCTTCTAATAATACTGAGTTGCTCCTTGTTGGGAAGATAATCTCCTTGGTCTCCCAGTTGATAATTGGGTTCTGAGAACGCAACCAAGGAATGCCTAAAATCACAGGAAAATGAGGAGAAGAAATTAGCAAGAAAGAAAGTTGCTCCTGATGATTAGGCTCCAACAAAATTTCAAGGGGTACGGTCTCCTGATCCACAGGCCCAGAGATTAAAGGTGACCCATCCGCTGTTTCCATGGTAATTGTAGAGGCTCTTTGCTGAATTTTAATACCATGTTCCTTGGCAAATGCGATATCCATGAAATTGCCACCTGCACCAGAGTCAATCATAGCTGCACTGGAAATTTACTGTCCTGAACACAGGAGTCCTGACATATGGGGCCTATGAAGTATAGGAAAAGCAGCAACGACCTGCTTAAGGGTCAGAAAAGTATTTTGAGCCTCCGGAGTCCATACCTTTCGATCAACACTCTTACAAATCAGCTCCAAAATGGAGGCAGTTACAGAGGAGAAATGAGGAATAAGCTGGGGATAGCATACCTGTTGTGAACTATATTTGTTGGCTCCCTCTTGTGGTCACTAGCGGTATGGCACTTGGATTATCCTTCCCCAGGTTGGTACCCACCTGGTTCGTTAGGCCTTGGGTGTTCCTATTTAGACTTCCTGGAAACTCAGTCTAGTGCCTGGAATCTATGTAATCAGTCTATGTCTGTTTTCCTCCTGACTCCTGGTCCCTGAGTTTTGCAAGATAAGCTAAGTTCTGCTTTCTTATTTTTGTCCTTTTGCATTTGCTCTTATTTTGTTCCAGCTTGTTCAAAATGTGATTTCTGTTTTTGCTGGAAGCTCTAGGGGGCTGATATTCTCCCCCCACACCGTTAGTCGGTGCGGGGGTTCTTGGATCTTCAGCGTGGGTATTTTTATAGGGTTTTTTGCTGACCGCATAAGTCCTCTTCCTATTTTCTGCTATTAATTAGTGGGCCTCTCTTTGCTAAATCTAGTTCATTCTTACATTTGTCTTTTCTTCTTACCTCACCGTTATTATTTGTTGGGGGCTTGTATAATAACTTTGGGGTCTTTTCTCTGGAGGCAAGTGAGGTCTTATTTTCTCTGAAAGGGTTAGTTAGTTCTCCGGCTGGTGCGAGACGTCTAGAATCAACGTAGGTACGTTCCCCGGCTACTTCTAGTTGTTGTGCCAGGATCAGATATGCGGTCAGCCAAGTTACCACTTCCCTATGAGCTGGTTTTTGTGTTTGCGGACTTAGCTGGAACTCCTGAGATCCTCTACCACTAGGATCATAACACATACCTCTCAACTTTTGAAGAAGGCAAAGAGGGACAAAGGTAGCGGCGCGCACAGCGCTCTGTGGCAAATTTTAGGCCATGCACTGACGAAACCCATTTCACAATTAGTCACACACATATCCACGCCCCAACCACACCCATTTAGCACTGCTGATCACACTGTTTCATAAACAATGATAAACAGAAATAAATATGGCCACACAGTGCTCCATACAGTAAAATGGCCCCACATGATGCTCCATACTGTATAATGGCGACACAGTGCTTCATACTGTATAATGGCCCCACATGATGCTCCATACTGTATAATGGCCCCACGTGATACTTAATACTGTATAATGGCCACACAGTGCTCCATACTATATAATGGCCCCATATGATGTTCAATACTGTATAATGGTCACACAGTGCTCCATTTTGTAAAATGGCCACACAGTGTTCCAAACTGTATAATGGCCCCACATGATGCTCCATACTGTATAATGGCCACACAGTGCTCCATACTGTATAGTGGCCCTACATGATGCTCCATATTGTATAATTACCACACAGTGCTCCATACTGTATAATGGCCACACATGATGCTCCATACTGTAAAATGACCACACAGTGCTACATACTGTATAATGGCCCAACATGATGCTACATACTGTAAAATGTCCACACAGCACTCCATACTGTATAATGGCCACACAGTGCTCCATACTTTACAATGGCCACACAGTACTCCATACAGTATAATGGCCCCACATGATGCTCCATACTGTATAATGGCCCCACATGATGCTCAATACTGTATAATGGCCACACAGTGCTCCATACTGTATAATGGCCACACATGATGCTTAATACTGTATAATGGCCACACAGTGCTCCATACTGTATAATGGCGAAACATGATGTTCAATATTGTATAATGGCCACACAGTGCTACATACTGTATAATAGCTACACATGATGCTCAATACTGTATAATGGCTACACAGTGCTCAATACTGTATAATGGCCACACAGTGCTCCATACTGTATAATGGCCACACATGATGCTCCATATTGTATAATTACCACACAGTGCTCCACACTGTATAATGGCCACACATGATGCTCCATACTGTAAAATGGCCACACAGTGCTCCATACTGTATGATGGCCCCACATGATGCTCCATACTGTAAAATGACCACACAGCGCTCCATACTGTATAATGGCCACACAGTGCTCCATATTTTATAATGGCTACACAGTGCTCCATACTGTATAATGGCCTCACATGACAATGCCAGTGCACAGTTGGGGCTGTAAGTGTGTCCCAGCAACTCTGCTTACAATGTAGGCAAACATTTCACCACCTGTCACTGTCCACACTACTGCCTCACAGATCCTGCACATTGCAATGTAGCCCAGCTCTGCAAACTCTACATGCGCTCAGGCTGCATGTATGTGTGACACACACACACCCACCCACGTACGTACCTCAGAATGTCCTCTCTTCCTCTCTGATCCACAGCCTCGGAAGAAGATATGGAGGGGCGTGACCTAATACAAGGGGGCATGCCAGCTGCATCTCCTGCTGGCTGTGTGGGATAAGCAGAGTCCCGTGCTGGACTGCGGGGCATAGCCTCAAAATCGGGACAGTCCAGCAGTATGAGGGACGATTGAGAGCTATGCAATAGTAGTTGTCAAATCCCAGGAAGCTCTGAATTGCCTTAACACCATCAGGACAAGGCCACTTGAAAATGGAAGACCCCTTCTACTGCTCAATCTTCGGACCAGTATCCGAGATGATATACCCTAGAAAGGGCAGAGAGGTCTGTTCAAAAATTGCATTTCTCATACTTAGTTTTCAGGGGATTTTCTCTAAGTCTTTTCAAGACTAGATGGACATTTCTCCTATGTGATGGCAGGTAAGGAATGAAAAACAGGATATTGTCCAGATACACCACCATACAGTAGTAAAGGATATCTCTTAAGACATCATTCACAAACTCTTTGAAAACTGCTGGTGTGTTAATGAGCCCAAATGGCATAACACAATATTTGTAGTGACCATTTTGAGTGTTGAAAGCGGTCTTCCACTCATCTCCTTGGAGTTTGTGGATCAGCTTATAGGCTCCTTTCAGATCCAGCTTGGATAAGCTCTTGACACCTCTTAAACAATCAAACAATTCCAAAATCAGAGGCAGTGGATATGTTTTTGATCGTGATCAGGCTGAGACCACTATTATCGATACACTGTCAAAGAGTACCATCCTTCTTTTTGACGAAAAAGAAGCCAGTTCCAGTTGGAGAAGGAGACTTCCAGATTAATCCCTTAAACAGATTCTCCTTTACATATTCAGACATGGCTAGGGTCTCCACTTGTGACAATGAATTGTTACGACCTCGAGGGGATGAGGATCCTGGGAACAAATCAATGGGAAAATTGTACTGTCAATATGGAGGTAACGTCTCCGCTACTTTTTTGCCAAAGACACCCGCATATGACGAGTAAGCGGCAGGCAAACTTAGCAGGTTGGATGATGTCAGCAGCAGCCGGACTGGGCGCACAGGAATCAAACATTTCTTATGGCAAGATTGTCCCCATAGAATACTTCTTCGGATCTCCAGTCTAGCACGGATAGAAGGTCTATAAGAAGTGGATGTAACATCCCAGGAAGCACAAGGAAGGCAATCTTCTTCATGTGTAGCATTCCTATATGAAGCTCTACATTCTCAGTGACCATACAAATGGTATCAAACAGGACCCTTTCATCGACTGATGACCACAACAAAGTATTCCCAAGACATCAGATGGGAATTTGGTACCGCTCTACCACTTCTTGCTGTATGAAATTTTCAGCCCCATCGGAATCTAGGTTAGCTGTTTCAACAAAGCATGATCCTCCACAAGCTATAAATGAAGAAGCGGTCAGTGAAACGCGCGTCGGGGCAGAGGGACGCCGAGGACAACCACGCCATATCACTCTGGTAATGTGTCTTTATTATCTTTTGGTTCAACCTGAGCTTAATTTGCACAAATAGCCATCTAACACCAGTTGCAACCCGCTCATACACTATATTATATGCTGTTAGTGCCGCAATACAAGATAGTCTAAGTGTTAGACATCGGGTTACTATATCATTAGCATAGGCCATGGCATGTTTTTATTTAAACTACTATGAGAATATGAGGTCACTGTTTATAGTATCTAGCTCTCTCTTTTGCATTTTGTACACAGTTTTACCATAGCGTTACAGGAAACTGGTGGATGTCCTACGGTTGTTCAGTCCCTCTTTTAATGGATTTTGCACTTTTTTGTTTATTTATGTTATATGTTTATTTAGTTTTAATTCATGTTCAATAAATGTAATTTTATTCTATAAGCACCACCCGTTTTGGTAATTTGTTAGTGACAACAATTTCCAAAAAAAAGTGATTTATTTGTTATATATTTAGTGGTACTTGTTTCCCCGGTCAAGGGGCATTATATTCAGGGCAATTTTTTGTGAATTATAAGCTATAAATATGGTCTGAACCAATGTGGAGAAGAATCACTTTTGCTCAGGGAGGCCTCTCCTACCGACCCTAAGCTTTGGAGTTTCCTGACTTGTTGAGATGCATGCAGATAAGATGTTCCACACTACTATAATAATAGCATTGTCCCCTGGTACGATGGTGTTCCTGCAGTTTTTCGGCTAACTTAACACGTTCGAGCTCGATGAGTTCGGAAGCTCCATGCACACACACACAGCTCCGCACACACACACAGCCCCACACACACACATACAGCTCCACTGCCCGCACACGCACACACACACACATACAGCTCTGCACACACAAAGCTCCGCACACACATACAGCTCTGCGTGCACGCATACACATACAGCTCAGCTGCCCGCACACACACATTCATCCCCACACGCACAGCACCCCAAAGACACACACATACATACAGCTCCATGCACACACACATACAGCTCCGCTCACACACATACAGCTCTGCACATACACACACACATACAGTGCTGCCACACATACAGCTCCACACACATACATACAGCTCCACACACACACACATTCAGCTCCACGCACACACAGCTCCGCACACACAGCTCTGTGCACACACGCATACAGCTCCACTGTCCACACACACGAACACAGCTCCGCATACACATACAGCTCTGCGCGCACGAGCACACATACAGCGCCGCTGCCCGCACACACATACACATACATACAGCCCCACACACATACAGCTCCGCACACACACACAGCACCGCACACACACACATACATACAGCCGCACACGCACACACATACAGCTCTGCACACACACACACAGCACCGCACAGACACACACATACATACATACAGCTCCGCGCACTCACACACATACACACATACGATACAGCCACACACACACACCAGCACTGGCAATGTTTGCTCCCAGGACCCAGATAGAGTGAGTGGGGGTGTATTACACCCCACCCCCACCACTCACTCTCTGGGTCCGTCTCCCGGGAGCAAAGATCAAACATCAAGGGCTGCTGACTGTGTTTTCATTGCTCCTCCAGCCTCAGGCACTACAGGCAGAAACGAGGCTGAGGAATGTGAGGGAAGGGAAGGGGTGAAGGACCGTGAGGTGAGTCACAGACAGAGCCGTGCAGCAGGCAGCACGTGGGCAGGAGCAAGGAGGGAGATCATTACAGACAGAGACAGTGTACACTACTTACTGTGTATGTACTGCTCTACTGTCTGCGAGTCCTTCAGGCCAGCAATGTAAGTCCAGGACATGACCCAGGGTCGGGACACAGGGTGCCGCCGCTCCACCTCAGCAGTCAGTCACAGTCACATTCCAGCAGGGCACCAGTGAGGTTGTGAGCAGGGGCATCACTGTGTCTCAGCAGGGGGAGTAGGGAGAGTCGGCACCAGCACCACGAGTTCTGGCTGCCGCTCTGCCGCCCCCTGTCTTCAGGAAGGGATGGACAACCAGAGCCAGGACAAGCAAAAAAAAAAAAAAAACCTTGCTCAGGTGCCGCTCCCCCCGCTTGTTCCCGCCCTAGGCATGTGCCCTCAAGTGCCTAGTGGCAAATACGGCCCTGCGAGTAATAGATAGCCTTTGAGAAGATGGGGTCAGACAAAGCAGTTTCTTTTCACATGCAGACTCCCTAGAATGTTACTAATACCTGAGGTCAATGCAGATGGTCAAGGAAATTAGATTATCCAATGTGGTAGGAATGTCTTGACTGTCCAATTCATCTTTAATTATTCCGAATAATCCTTCTCAGAATGCTTCCACCAGTGCTTTATTATTCCCGCCAAGTTCGGAAGACATAGTGTGGAACTGGACCCTTGATTTTTGCTGATGTTTATCCAAAGCAGTCTAGAGATACATATTAAAATCCCCAATAACAAGGAGCTGTATGGAAGGATTCTCAAGTGTAAAGGGAAGCATCATTTGTAGGACCTTCACTGAGAAGATACTGGAAAGATCAACAACTTGAAACCTGTCAAATGTAACATTTTGTCTCTATCCTTTAAGTGGAGCAGCTTGATTAGCTGATCTCAGTGGTGCCCCTAGCTGTAAGGGCCTAGAAGGAACTCTGTGGGATTTTTCTAAAGCAAAAAAAAAGTTCAGTTCCTCTTTGACAAAGGTCAAAATCAGACATTTTTCAAAGAATACATCTGGCATATTGCCCTTTTCCTTCTCCAGGACTGCAACACGGGATAAATTGTTGCACAGGAGCCTATTCTTAAAATTCTTGATCTTATTCATTAAATTCAAAATATTGGCAGAGGCCTTTCTGATCTCCTTGACAATGGCAGCAAATTGTATTCAACTTTGCCCACTGGGCCTCCACAACAGTACATCGTTCTCTCACTGTTTTCAAGCCTTGACTATTGAGGGGGAAATTTTCAGAGCGCACATATGGCCATTCAAGGTTGTTAGAGCAGTAGAGCACTGGGAAAATACATCGAAGACATGTTTTAGTTTAGGCTCAGCATCTCCCTGTAGTGGATCACATGGAACTGCATCACTTTTAACTTCACTAGTGGTGTGATTGTTTCCAGCTCCTGCACTTTACCACTGCCACTCGCCATATCTTTGGCCCCTGAATCTTTTGCAGTTGAGCTAGGTTGTTGTGAAGCTTGTGGGTTCTAGCAAACTGTTTCAGACATGATGTGACATCACAGTGATTGCTAGATTCCTTCTCTGCAAAAGGTTTAGCTGAGCACATGGCACCATCTTGCCCTTGCAAGGCCTTCTAGGCCATGGCTTGTTTAACTTCTTCACATTGCAGCCAATTTCCATTTTTGCATTTCTGTTTTGTCCTCCCCCTCCTCCTACAGTCAAACTCTGTTATTTTTCTGTTCAAATAGACATGAGTCATGATGAGTGAGTATACTCGTTGCTCGGGTTTTCCCGAGTATGCTCGAGTGGTCTCCGAGTATTTGTGACTGCTCGGAGATTTTGTTTTCCTTGCCGCAGCTGCATGATTTGCGGCTACTAGACAGCTTGAATACATGTGGGTATTCCCTAGCAATCAGGCAACCCCCACATGTACTCAGACCGGCTAGCAGCCATAAATCACGCAGCTGAGTCAACAAAAACTAAATCTCCGAGCAGTCACAAATACTCGGAGACCACTCGAGCATGGAAAACCTGAGCAACGAGTATAGTGGCTCACCACTACACATGAGGACTTGTTTTTAGCAGGTCAAAATGTACTTTTGAATTACCCTATTCATTTTACTAAATGGTATACCTAAAAATGGGGAAAAAATTCCAAGTGAGGAGAAATTATGAAAAACAAACAAGTCTCACATGTTTTTTTTTAGGAATTGCTCTTACTGTGTACATCTTGTGGTAAAAATGACCTTGCAATATGATTCTCCTAATCACTGTGAACGCGGGGATACCAAATATGTCCAGGTTTTTATTATTTTAGTGGTGAAAAAAATCAGTATTTACAAAAAAAAATGTTTGGGGTTGTGTCGCCATTTTCCGAAACCCGTAACATTCTATATTTTGGCTGATGGTGTTGTCTGATGAACCTAGGACTTTTTTCAACCTATGTAACTATGTAAAAAATGGGTGAAAGTGGGGTGATTTGAGCTTTTAGGTTTTTTATTTTTTTCAAAACTTTTTTTTACTGTTCTTGATAGCCATTTTAGTGGACTTGCAGATGTGATCGTCCAATTGCTTGTGCTATATACTGCATGACTGCATATAGCAAAAATCATGGTCTCCTTTGGAGCCCGGCCACAGGCGGCGTTTCAAAGCCGCTCCATAATTACCAGGCACGTGGGTCATCAGCTGACACCTGGCTGTCATGACAACCCACTGGCGACCCGTAATCATGTCGTGGGTGAGCCGATGGGCAGAGATAATGAAATGCAAGTTAACAATCATGGGCAGGGCACTCCATCCGCGATTGTTAGGGGCATGGCGAGTATGGGAGTGTGAGTCCATGCCATACACCCGTTTCCTACATGCACCTTACATTTACAGCGGTTGTCGTGAAGGGGTTGAGCCTTTTATCTTGCTGTATTATACCAGCTACCAGTGATCGTGTCCCAAGTGTCTTTATGACTCTGTAGAGCTGTTTTCTATGATTCTGTATTCAAGTTACTTGAGTAAGTAGGATTTTTAGAAAGCATGGTGGGTGGGTAGGAGTTTCACTGCTTGTGTCCAGCTACATACCTGGCCTGGCCATGCCCTGTATACTTTTTTAACAATTAACCAATGGGTAATGTATGCCACTGCATGGCACACAGCAACATACTTCAGGCCTTTGTGTTAGCCATACATATAAGTGGCCCCTCATTCAGAGATGGCGGAAAGATGCAGACGTGCACGGTTGTTAATTGAACAACTTTACTCAAAAGCAGTAACGGAGCATAACAGTGTCAACAGTCCTACATCATGAAACAGGTTCACTTGGACAGAGGCAGTTGGTCGGCACTTGTTACAAGTGTTTTACGTATAAAACGCACTGCTGACATGTGGTAATTTGTCTCACACTTGCGACAGTCTGTTGGCCCTTTCCTCTTCAGCGCCCCTGTTTTGTATATCAGCAGTCATTATTTCCTAGGCACAGGATGCATGTGCTGGGATCTCTATGTATGGTTTCATTTGATAGACATTCTATGTACAGTATAAGCGCCTCTAAAGTACAAAACGTCTTAGGAATCTATTAAGAACAGAGGCCAAAGGCTTGAAATCTGAGCCCACTTCAGATACTATCAGTCGTACAAGAGCATCCACAAGACTCTTTAATATCTTTGTCAAAAAACACAGCAAAGGGGTTTCCATGAGATAATCATGTAATTTACCATTTAAAACATCTTATGCAAATGTATTATCCACCAAAAATCAATTTCAAATTATCATCATAATTCACAACTCTATAGATTTCTTAGTTTTCTGTCAATCCATCACATATTTATTTGTGTCCACAACAACAATGGAACCACAGTTAATTGATAGTCATAGCACGGTTATTACATAAGCTATCAAGGGTCTATGCTTTATTTTTAAAACTAATTGACCTTTTGTTAATATTAATTGTATTTTTTTAAGTTTAGATATCTTAGCTTTTAACTCCTTCCCATCATATGACGTATCGGTATGTCATATTTAGCAGTTACTCTACAACATATGACGTCTCGGTATGTAATGACAATCGTTTGGGCACAGGAGCTATGCCCACATGATCACCACTGGGAGCTCAGCATCAGTGATAGCCGATTTCCGACTGTCAAAGCCAGGGGTGATGCCTTCGCCACCCCCGGCTGTTCAACCCTCTAAATGTTGTGATCAATAGCGATAGCAGCATTTAGAAGGCTAAGAGAAGGAGGGGCTCCCTCTACCACCCTCGGCACCTCCGCACCGTGATTACGGGGGCTCGATGGTTGCCATGGCAATAGGAGGTGAAACAATGACTTGTTGATCTGCCAACTTTGGTACAGGTTAGACCATGCCTAGAGAATGGTCTAAAAGGCTTCTGTCAGTGTAATACTGACAGGTATAATGCATTGCAATATACCTGTGATCAGATTAATAAAAGTTAAATTCCCATATAGGTACTAAGTAAAAAAGTTTTTTAAAAACTTAATAAAATATTTAAAAATAAAATAAAAATAAAGTACAAAAAAATTGAACAAAATATTATACCAATAAATACTGTACATATATTTATGTAAGGACAAGCAAAAAAAAGTACACATATTTGGTATCAAAGGCCCGAAACGACTTGATCTATAAAACAATCACACTAACTAACCCCTTTAGTGAACACCATAGGAAAATAAATAAAAAACATGGCATAGAAATATGCTTTTTCTTCATACCACTAAAAAAAGAGGAATAAAAATAAATAAAAAACATCATCTTGTACCACAACAAAAAGCCGCCATACATATACATCAGAAGAAAAATAAAAAGCTATAGCTCTTGGAAGATGGATATGCACAAAACACCCAAATTTGCGCTCCAAAAGTCAAATGGCGCTCCTTCCCTTCCGAGCCCTGCTGTGCACCCAACAAGTAGTTTTCCACCACATATGGGGTATCGCTTTACCAAGGAGAAATTGCACAACAAACTGTATGGTCTATTTATTCCTGTTACTTGAGAAAATGTACAATTTGAGGCTAAAGCAACATTTTTGTGAGAAAAATTTAATTTTTCAAACTGTCCTTCAACATTGTGTTAATTCCTGTGAAGCACCTGAAGACTTGTTAAACTTCTTGAATATTTTTTGAACACTTTGGGTGATGCAATTTTAGAATGGTGTCACTTCTGTGTATTTTCTGTAATATACAGTAGGCCCATCAAAGTCACTTCAAATGTGATGCTGTCATTAAAAAATATAATGCAACATTTTCTAAATTTTTTGACAAATTTTTTAGATTTCGTTCCCAGAATTACTGGGATGTGTTGATGCATTGCAGAGTAATTACCACATAACGTGATGCTGGCAAGAATTCTACAATTTGGCCTGGTCAGAAAAATAAAAGACAGGCTCTAGGACGAAGGGGTTAAAGGGCTTTAAGTGAGGATGTCATTGAAGTATATGGGGCACCTTTTGCAGCACAGCAAAGGGCAGCAGCCCTAGGAAAGCAAGCAAAGTCCAGCCCTGGTGTTGATAGAGGTACACAACATTATGTTTTCTTTGAAATGCCACAGTAATTCACAATAAAACATACATGACTATAATAACGCAACCAGACATTGATCCATTTAAAGGGGACCAGAGAGGATATTTATGCTGATTGAACCTCAGGTAGCATGAGTCAAATAAAAATAATGGTGAAACCTGTTCCAAGTAAAATGATATAAAAAAATGACATGCAATGGACAGAAAGTTCAATAATCGCCTCTCGAGTTTGGAACTGATAATAGTAAAACAAAAACGTCAAGATTTATAAAAACAAATGATTAGATGTGATCTTAGAAAAGAACAAAATGAATAATTATGTAATGTGATTTTAGATCAGATTGCCTGCCTCCCACTGGTGGGAAATAAAGTTCTCAAATTTATGTAGATGGAGGTGAAGTGTAATTTGCAAATACCTACCCTTCTACATTCACATTTTGTATCAACCCTGGTAAAACTTGATGAACATATATCTTTTTAAACTATGTTGTGTAATTACACTGCCCAACAAAAATTAAGAGGCACCTATAAACAGAGCATGTTTTAGACAAATTGGTGAGGCCCCAAATACTCACATATTGCACCATCACACAGAAACATTTCGGTTGCATTTACATGCGCTGAGTTCAGGTCATTAAACTAGTGCGAGTGACAATATTAAAGCCATTTGACGCCTATTTCTGACCTGTTTACACCAACTGAGGAAGAATGACGGGCACAGAACAATCACTAGAAGATCAATCTGTCCCCATACAATATCATGTTATCAGCAGCAGATCTGTACTTTGTATCTGGTGATATGCTTTTGAGAACAATGATTTCTGTTCTGGCATAAAGAATCAAATCACTCGACGAATAAGCATAATTTTGCTTGTTTAGTATATTGCACCCCACAGTCCTCCACATAGTATAATGCACCCCATCTTCCTCCATATAGTTATACACCCCATAGCTCTGCATATAGTATAATGTGTCCAATAGTCCTCCACATAGTTTAATGTGCCCCATAGTCATCCACATAGTATAATATACTCCCCATAGTCCTCCATACAGTATAATGCACCTCATAGTTCTCCATATAGTATAATGCACTTCCCATAGTCCTCCATTAAGTATAATGCACCCCATAGTCCTCCATATAGTATAATACACTCCCGATAGTCCTCAATAGCGTATAATGCACTCCTCATAGTCCTCAATAGAGTATAATACACTCCCCATAGTGGTCAATATAGTATAATGCATCACATAGTCCTCCATATTGTATAATGCACCCCACATAGTCTTCCATATAGTACAATGCACTCCCCATAGCCTAATGCACCCCATAGTCCTTCATATAGTATAATGCATCCCCATAATCCTACATACAGTATAATGCAGACCCCATATAGCACACATAGTATAATAATCTCCCCATGGTCCTTGATAGAGTATAATGCAACCCCCATATAGTACACATACTATTATGCATCCCATAACCCTGGATAGAGTTGGAATAATTCCCCATATAGTACATACAGTATAATACACAGCCTATAGTCCTTCATACAGTATAATGCAGCTCCAGGCCACTGCATTAACTAAGTTCGAAATCTCATATGGGCCAAAAAACTTAGGACCCAACTTTGCTGATGGCACTTTCAATGTAATATTTTTAGATGACAATCAACCCTTATTGCCTACTTTGAATATGGGACCAACTGAACGTTTCCTATCGACTTTCTGCTTCTGGCAAAGCTTAGTCACCTCAGTATTCTTTTGACCCTCACTGCAGACATCCCTAATTCTATGTATAGCAACCTCTACTCCCAGGACACCCAGAACGTATCCTAGAAAATGCACCAAAATTGGGATGAAAATCATAATTACAAAAAAGGGTCCGTTCCAGTAGTCTGATTAACCCAACTGTTAAAAGCAAACTCCCAAGAGGTAAAAATGAGGACAAGTCCTCCTTCTTCCTCATCCTGCAGCTGGGGCCATCTTGGAGGAGGATTTTTTTTCTTCTCTAGGAAGATGACACCGATAGCTGCTACTGCACAGGCACGGTGGGCACCATTTTCAAATGAATTTTTATTTTATTTTCTTTTGAATATCAGGATAACTTCACACATATTATATATGTAAGGGGGTTACCTTCTCTGCTCCATGCCTGGAACCACTTAGCTGTGCAGCAGGTTTCCCTGGGGGCAGACTTAGAGGCCGGGACAGGAAGGAAGCCGGGCTGAGAGAGAAAAGAGACGCACTTTCACAGCGTGCACAGCAGAGAGAGCAGAGTGTGCAGCAGAGAGAGCAGCGTGTGCAGCAGAGAGAGCAGTGGATACAGCGGACAGAACAGCATGCAGCTACGCTCTGGGGAGGAGAGAGCTCCCGGTTGGAGGACTGAGACAGGAAGATTGTCCAAAAAGACTGCATCTTGAAAGCGGACTCTGCTGTGACTGGAGAGGTGTGCCCTGATGCTCGTGCAAAAACATTGACCCGTGTAAAGACAGTGACCCGTGCAGAGACAGTGGCCACTAGCACCCACGGCATTAGTGCAGAGCTCCTGATTCCTGTTGGGAGACCCAATAATAGACTGAGCATCATTCTCCCGAGATAGGCTGCACTGTTGAGGCAGAAGACTCAGAGCACAGGGGACCCTGTTTGCCTAGCATCCCCTCTACTCACCACAGTAACCCCTCAAACTCCAAGTTGCGGGTTCCCAGAGACTACACAGCTCACGGATAACAGAGGGATGACAAGTGCCGCTTTTTCCCAGTACCTACGTTGGAGAAGACGACCCTACAAGCAAGTCCTCATCAGATTGATAAGTGTTTCTCCCAAGAACTTCAGTTTTTCCAATAACTTCTGTTATACTGCTTCCCATATATTTTGCCCCCCTCAACAGTTGGTCTGTCTGTTCCATGGTGACATAGTCTACCCTGCACTCTATTACACTTACACAGTACATATGCGATTATGCTGCAGGGCAGGTGCTGGCTCCTGCCTGCAGAAGGTTTTTTTTTTCAATATGTATACTGTATACACTGCTTAAAAAAATAAAGGGAACACTCAAACAACAGAATATAACTCCAAGTAAATCAAACTTCTGTGAAATCAAACTGTCCACTTAGGAAGCAACACTTTAACAATCAATTTCACATGCTTTTGTGCAAATGGAACAGACAAAAAAAATTATTGCAATTATCAAGACAAACTCAATAAAGGAGTAGTTCTACAGGTGGGGACCACAGATCAAATCTCAGTACCAATGCTTTCTGGCTGAAGTTTTGGTCACTTTTGAATTTTGGTTGTGCTTTCACACTCGTGGTAGCATGAGACGGACTCTACAACCCATGCAAGTGGCTCAGGTAGTGCAGCTCATCCAGGATGGCACATCAATGTGAGCTGTGGCAAGAAGGTTTGCTGTGTCTGTCAGCGTAGTGTCCAGAGGCTGGAGGTGCTACCAGGAGACAGGACAGTACACCAGGAGACGTGGAGGGGGCCATAGGATGGCAACAACCCAGCGACAGGACAGCTACCCCAGCCTTCGTGCAAGGAGGAACAGGAGGAGCACTGCCAGAGCCCTGCAAAATGACCTCCAGCAGGCCACAAATGTGCATGTGTCTGCACAAGCGATTAAAAACCGACTCCATGAGGACGGTCTGAGTGACCGACATCCACAGATGGGGGTTGTGCTCACAGCCCAACACCGTGCAGGACGATTGGCATTTGCCACAGAACACCAGGATTAGCAAATTCACCACTGGCGCCCTGTGCTCTTCACAGATGAAAGCAGGTTCACACTGAGCATATGTGACAGACGTGAAAGAGTCTGGAGACGCCGTAGAGAGCGATCTGCTGCCTGCAACATCTTTCAGCATGACCACTTTGGCAGTGGGTCAGTAATGGTGTGGGGTGGCATTTCTTTGGAGGGCCGCACAGCCCTCCTTGTGCTCACCAGAGGCAGCCTGACTGCCATTAGGTACCGAGATAAGATCCTCAGACCCCTTGTGAGACCATATGCTGGTGCGGTTGGCCCTGGGTTCCTCCTAATGCAGGACAATGCCAGACCTCAGGTGGCTGGAGTGTGTCAGCAGTTCCTGCAAGATGAAGGCATAGATGAAGGCATTGAAGCTATGGACTGGCCCGCCAGTTCCCCAGACCTGAATCCGATTGAACACATCTGGGCCATCATGTCTCGCACCATCCACCAACGTCACGTTGCACCACAGTCTGTCCAGGAGTTGGTGGATTCTTTAGTCCAGGTCTGGGAGGAGATCCCTAAGGAGACCATCTACCACCTCTTGCCCAGGCATTGTAGGGAGGTCATACAGGCACATGGAGGCAACACGCACACAACTGAACATCATTTCCTTGTCTTGAGGCATTTCCACTGTAGTTGGATCAGTGTTGTGATTCGGTTCGTGGGCTCCCCCGGTGGTCTCTTGTGGTACTGGTGTCCTGCAAGCTTTGCCTTCAGTTCACCTGTTCCTATCAGGATGTGGGAGTATCCTATTTAACCTTGCTCCTCAGTCATTCTAATGCTGGCCATCAATGTATCCAGAGTGATTCTGTTGCATGTTCCTGCTCCCAGTTTTCTGCTCAGCTAAGTTGGACACTTTAGTCCTTTAGTCTATTTTTGTATGTTTTGTCCAGTTTGCACTTATGTGAATCTCTGCAGCTGGAAGCTCTTGTTGGGCTGAAATTACCACTCCAGTGGCATGAGTTGTCACATGAGTTAAGGTAATTTCAGGATGGTGTTTTGAAGGGTTTTGCAGCTGACCGCGAAGTCCTCTGTTGTATCTTTCTGCTATTTAGTTAGCGGGCCTCTCTGTGCTAAATCTGCTTTCATACTACGTGTGTCTTTTCATCTGCTCTCACCGTTATTATATGTGGGGGGCTGCTATCTCCTGTGGGGACATTCTCTGGAGGCAAGCCAGGACTGTGTTTTCTTCTACCAGGGGTAGTTAGTTCTCCGGCTGGCGCGCGGCATCTAGAGACAACGCAGGAATGCCCCCTGGCTACTTCTAGTGTGGTGTGTAGGTTTAGCATCGCGGTCAGCTCTAGTTTCCATCACCCGAGAGCTTGTCCGTTTATTCTATGCTTCTGATGTTTCCTTGCCATTGGAAACCATAACAGTATGGCCAGCCAAAATGTTTAATCTATAGGCTGAAGCAGGAGAGAAAAGGAACTGTGTGAAACCTTTTTTTTTTTTTTTTTTTTTTCCTTCCTCTGAAGTTGCACTCCAGCTCTAATTGCAGTCTCCTGTTTTCCTCTCCTCTTAACCCCTGAATGGCTCAGACTTTATCTGTTGAAATATGGATCCCCAGAGTCTGGCTACCAATTTGAATAATCTTGCCTCTAAAGTTCAGAATATACAAGATTTTTTGTTACATGCTCCTCTGTCATGATCTCCATGGCCAGAGAACTAGCATAAGCCTCTATAGGAACAAGCTCTTGGAAGATGTAACTGTACTGACCATGAACTAAACCTACCGCATCATCTAGAAGTAGCCAGGTAGCATGTCCTACTTTTTATCCCTATATGCCCAGCGCCGGCCGGAGAACTAAATAATGCTAGCAGAGGGAAATATAAGACCTGACTCACCTCTAGAGAAATGCCCAAAAGGAGACAGAAGCCCCCCACATATATTGGCGGTGATATGAGATGAAACAACAAACGCAGCAGGAAAATAGTTTTAGCAAATTTGAGGTCCGCTTTCTAGATAGCAGAAGACAGAAAGCATACTTTCATGGTCAGTAGAAAACCCTAACAAAACACATCCAGAAATTACTTTAGGACTCTGGCATTAACTCATAATACCAGAGTGGCAATTCCTGATCAACAAGAGCTTTCCAGACACAGTAACGAAACTGCAGCTGTGAACTGGAACCAAAATACAAAAACAAAACATGGACGAATGTCCAACTTATCTAGTAGATGTCTGGGAGCAGGAACAAGCACAGAGAGGCTTCTGATAACATTGTTGACCGGCAAGCATCTAACAGAGAAGCCAGGTTATATAGCGACACCCAGATCTAATCAGAACAGGTGAACAGGGAAGATGATGTCACAAGTTCAATTCCACCAGTAGCCACCGGGGGAGCCCAGAATCCAAATTCACAACAGTACCCCCCCCTCAAGGAGGGGGCACCGAACCCTCACCAGAACCACCAGGGCGATCAGGATGGGCCCTATGAAAGGCACGAACCAGATCAGAGGCATGAACATCAGATGCAGTGACCCAAGAATTATCCTCCTGGCCGTATCCCTTCCACTTGACCAGATACTGGAGTCTCCGTCTGGAAACACGGGAGTCTAGGATTTTTTCCACAACGTACTCCAACTCACCCTCAACCAACACCGGAGCAGGAGGCTCAACGGAAGGCACAACCGGTGCCTCATACCTGCGCAATAACGACCGATGAAAAACGTTATGAATAGAAAAGGATGCAGGGAGGTCCAAACGGAAGGAAACAGGGTTAAGAATCTCCAATATTTTATACGGACCGATGAACCGAGGCTTAAACTTAGGAGATGAGACCCTCATAGGGACAAAACGAGAAGACAACCACACCAAATCTCCAACACAAAGCCGAGGACCAACACGACGGTGACGGTTGGCAAAAAGCTGAGTCTTCTCCTGGGACAACTTTAAATTGTCCATCACCTGCCCCCAGATATGATGCAATCTCTCCACCACCGCATCCACTCCAGGACAATCCGAGGATTCCATCTGACCGGAGGAAAATCGAGGATGGAACCCCGAATTACAGAAAAACGGGGAAACCAAGGTGGCAGAGCTGGCCCGATTATTGAGGGCGAACTCCGCCAATGGCAAAAAAGCAACCCAATCATCCTGGTCAGCAGACACAAAACACCTCAGATATGTCTCCAGGGTCTGATTAGTCCGCTCGGTCTGGCCATTAGTCTGAGGGTGAAAAGCAGACGAAAAAGACAAATCTATGCCCATCCTAGCACAAAATGCCCGCCAAAATCTAGACACAAATTGGGTTCCTCTGTCAGAAACGATATTCTCAGGAATACCATGCAAACGAACAACATTTTGAAAAAACAGGGGCACCAACTCGGAAGAAGAAGGCAATTTGGGCAGGGGAACCAAATGAACCATCTTAGAAAAACGGTCACACACCACCCAGATGACAGACATCTTCTGAGAAACAGGCAGATCTGAAATAAAATCCATCGAGATGTGTGTCCAAGGCCTCTTAGGAATAGGCAAGGGCAACAATAATCCACTAGCCCGAGAACAACAAGGCTTGGCCCGAGCACAAACGTCACAAGACTGCACAAAGCCTCGCACATCTCGTGACAGGGAAGGCCACCAGAAGGATCTTGCCACCAAATCCCTGGTACCAAAAATTCCAGGATGACCTGCCAACGCAGAAGAATGCACCTCAGAGATGACTTTACTGGTCCAATCATCAGGAACAAACAGCCTATCAGGCGGACAACGATCCGGTCTATCCGCCTGAAACTCCTGCAAGGCCCGCCGCAGGTCTGGAGAAACAGCTGACAAGATAACTCCCTCCTTAAGAATACCTGTGGGGTCAGAGTTGCCAGGTGAATCAGGCTCAAAACTCCTAGAAAGGGCATCCGCCTTAACATTCTTAGAACCTGGTAGGTACGATACCACAAAATTAAACCGAGAAAAAAATAATGACCAGCGCGCCTGTCTAGGATTCAGGCGCCTGGCGGTCTCAAGATAAATCAAATTTTTGTGGTCAGTCAATACCACCACCTGATGTCTGGCCCCCTCGAGCCAATGGCGCCACTCCTCAAACGCCCACTTCATGGCCAAAAGCTCCCGATTCCCAACATCATAATTCCGCTCAGCGGGCGAAAATTTACGGGAAAAGAAGGCACAAGGCCTCATCACGGCGCAGTCAGAACTTTTCTGCGACAACACTGCCCCAGCTCCGATCTCAGAAGCGTCGACCTCAACCTGAAAAGGAAGAGTCACATCAGGCTGACGCAACACAGGGGCAGAAGAAAAACGGCGCTTAAGCTCCTGAAAGGCCTCCACAGCATCAGGGGACCAATTAGCAACATCAGCACCCTGTCTAGTCAAATCGGTCAATGGCTTAACGACATCCGAAAAACCAGAAATAAATCGACGATAAAAGTTGGCAAAGCCCAAAAATCTCTGAAGACTTTTAAGAGAAGAGGGCTGCGTCCAATCACAAATAGCTTGAACCTTGACAGGATCCATCTCAATGGAAGAGGGAGAAAAAATATATCCCAAAAAGGAAATTCTCTGAACCCCAAAAACGCACTTAGAACCCTTGACACACAGAGAATTAGACCGCAAAACCTGAAAAACCCTCTTAACTTGCCGGACATGAGAGTCCCAGTCATCCGAAAAAATCAGAATATCATCCAGATACACTATCATAAATTTATCCAAAAAATCGCGGAAAATATCATGCATAAAGGACTGGAAGACTGAAGGGGCATTAGAAAGACCAAAAGGCATCACCAAATACTCAAAGTGGCCCTCGGGCGTATTAAATGCGGTTTTCCACTCATCCCCCTGCCTGATCCGCACCAAATTATACGCCCCACGGAGATCAATCTTAGAGAACCACTTGGCCCCCTTTATGCGAGCAAACAAATCAGTCAGCAACGGCAATGGGTATTGATATTTGACCGTGATTTTATTCAAAAGCCGATAATCAATACATGGTCTCAAAGAGCCGTCTTTTTTTGACACAAAGAAAAAACCGGCTCCTAAGGGAGATGACGATGGACGAATATGTCCCTTTTCCAAGGACTCCTTTATATATTCTCGCATAGCAGTATGTTCAGGCACAGACAGATTAAATAAACGACCCTTTGGGTATTTACTACCCGGAATTAAATCTATAGCACAATCGCACTCACGGTGCGGAGGTAGTGAACCCAGCTTGGGTTCTTCAAAGACGTCACGATAATCAGACAGGAACTCAGGGATTTCAGAGGGAATAGATGATGAAATGGACACCAAAGGTACGTCCCCATGAGTCCCCTTACATCCCCAGCTCAACACAGACATAGCTCTCCAGTCAAGGACTGGGTTGTGAGACTGCAGCCATGGCAATCCCAGCACCAAATCCTCATGTAGATTATACAGCACTAGAAAACGAATAGTCTCCTGGTGATCCGGATTAATACACATAGTCACTTGTGTCCAGTATTGTGGTTTATTATTAGCCAATGGGGTGGAGTCAATCCCCTTCAGAGGAATAAGAGTTTCCAAAGGCTCTAAATCATACCCACAACGATTGGCAAAGGACCAATCCATAAGACTCAAAGCGGCGCCAGAGTCGATATAGGCGTCAGTAGTAATAGATGACAAAGAGCAAATCAGGGTCACAGACAAAATAAATTTAGACTGTAAAGTGCCAATGGAAACGGATTTATCAAGCTTTTTAGTACGCTTAGAGCACGCTGATATAACATGAGTAGAATCCCCACAATAGAAACACAACCCATTTTTCCGTCTAAAATTCTGCCGCTCGCTTCTGGACAGAATTCTATCACACTGCATGCTTTCTGGCGTCTTCTCAGTGGATACCGCCAGATGGTGCACAGGTTTGCGCTCCCGCAGACGCCTATCGATCTGAATGGCCATTGTCATGGACTCATTCAGACCTGCAGGCACAGGGAACCCCACCATAACATCCTTAATGGCATCAGAGAGACCCTCTCTGAAAGTAGCCGCCAAGGCACACTCATTCCACTGAGTAAGCACAGACCATTTACGGAATCTTTGGCAGTAAATTTCAGCTTCATCTTGCCCCTGCGATAGGGACATCAAAGTTTTTTCTGCCTGAAGTTCCAAATGAGGTTCCTCATACAGCAAGCCCAAGGCCAAAAAAAACGCATCCACATTGCGCAACGCAGGATCCCCTGGTGCCAATGCAAAAGCCCAGTCTTGAGGGTCGCCGCGGAGCAAGGAAATCACAATCCCAACCTGCTGTGCAGAGTCTCCAGCAGAACGAGATTTCAGGGACAAAAATAGCTTACAATTATTTCTAAAATTCTGAAAGCTAGATCTATTCCCTGAGAAGAATTCCGGCAAAGGAATTCTCGGCTCAGATACCGGAGCATGAATAATAAAATCTTGCAAATTTTGTACTTTCGTGGTGAGATTATTCAAACCTGCAGTTACACTCTGAAGATCCATTATTAACAGGTGAACACAAAGCCATTCAAAGATTATAAGGAGAGAGAAAAAAAAGAAAGACTGCAGCATAGACAGACTGGCAAGTGATCCAATTAAGAGCACAGAGGAAAAAAAAAAAAAAAACTCTCAGCAGACTTCTTATTTCTCTCCTTTCTCAGCCAAGGATTTTAACCCTTTAGTGGGCCAGTCAAACTGTCATGATCTCCATGGCCAGAGAACTAGCATAAGCCTCTATAGGAACAAGCTCTTGGAAGATGTAACTGTACTGACCATGAACTAAACCTACCGCATCATCTAGAAGTAGCCAGGTAGCATGTCCTACTTTTTATCCCTATATGCCCAGCGCCGGCCGGAGAACTAAATAATGCTAGCAGAGGGAAATATAAGACCTGACTCACCTCTAGAGAAATGCCCAAAAGGAGACAGAAGCCCCCCACATATATTGGCGGTGATATGAGATGAAACAACAAACGCAGCAGGAAAATAGTTTTAGCAAATTTGAGGTCCGCTTTCTAGATAGCAGAAGACAGAAAGCATACTTTCATGGTCAGTAGAAAACCCTAACAAAACACATCCAGAAATTACTTTAGGACTCTGGCATTAACTCATAATACCAGAGTGGCAATTCCTGATCAACAAGAGCTTTCCAGACACAGTAACGAAACTGCAGCTGTGAACTGGAACCAAAATACAAAAACAAAACATGGACGAATGTCCAACTTATCTAGTAGATGTCTGGGAGCAGGAACAAGCACAGAGAGGCTTCTGATAACATTGTTGACCGGCAAGCATCTAACAGAGAAGCCAGGTTATATAGCGACACCCAGATCTAATCAGAACAGGTGAACAGGGAAGATGATGTCACAAGTTCAATTCCACCAGTAGCCACCGGGGGAGCCCAGAATCCAAATTCACAACACTCCTCGGTCTGAACCTAAAATTCCTATACCGGAGTTTTTTTCTGGAGATCGATCTTGTTTTCTAAATTTTAAATACAATTGTAAATTGTTTCTTTCGCTGAGATCTCATTCTGCTGGAGATCCTGCCCAGCAAGTAAAAATTGTTATTTCTTTACTGCGGGGTGACCCCCAAAATTGGGCATTTTCATTGGCACCAGGGGATCCTGCGTTGCTCAATGTGGATGCGTTTTTTCTGGCTTTGGGGTTGCTTTATGAGGAACCAAATTTGGAGATTCAGGCTGAGAAAGCCCTAATAGCCCTCTCTCAGGGGCAAGATGAAGCCGAAATATATTGCCAAAAATTTCGAAAATGGTCTGTGCTTACTCAGTGGAATGAGTGCGCTCTGGCGGCAATTTTCAGAGAAGGTCTCTCTGATGCTGTAAAAGACGTCATGGTGGGGTTTCCGGCGCCTACTGGTCTGAATGAGTCCATGACAATGGCAATTCAGATTGATCGGCGTTTACGGGAACGCAAACCTGTGCACCAGTTGGCGGTGTCTTCTGAAGAGGCACCACAGAGTATGCAATGTGATAGCTTTCTGTCCAGAAGCGAACGACAGATTTACAGACGCAAAAATCATTTGTGCTTCTATTGTGGAAATTCTACTCATGTTATATCAGCATGCTCTAAACGAACAAAGAAAGTTGATAAATCCTCTGCTATTGGCACTTTGCAGTCCAAGTTTATTTTGTCTGTAACTCTAATTTGTTCGTTATCTTCTATTGTTGCGGATGCGTATGTGGATTCTGGCGCCGCTTTGAGTCTTATGGATTGGTCCTTTGCCAGGCGCTGTGGGTTTGATCTAGAGCCTCTGGAAGTTCCTATACCTTTAAAGGGTATTGATTCTACACCATTGGCTAGTAATAAACCACAATACTGGACACAAGTGACTATGCGTATGACTCCAGACCATCAAGAGGTGATTCGCTTCCTTGTACTGTATAATCTACATGATGTGTTGGTGCTGGGATTGCCATGGTTGCAAACTCATAACCCAGTCCTTGACTGGAAAACAATGTCTGTACTAAGCTGGGGATGTCAGGGAAATCATGGGGACACACCTTTGGTCTCCATTGCTTCATCTATTCCCTCTGAAATTCCTGAGTTTTTGTCTGATTATCGTGAGGTTTTTGAGGAATCTACTCTTAATTCTCTTCCTCCTCACAGAGATTGCGATTGCGCCATAGATTTGATCCCTGGCAGTAAATTTCCTAAGGGTCGTCTATTCAATCTGTCTGTACCTGAACATGCTGCCATGCGAGAGTATATTAGGGAGTCCTTGGAAAAGGGACATATTCGTCCTTCTTCGTCTCCTCTTGGAGCGGGGTTCTTTTTCGTAGCTAAAAGTGATGGTTCTTTGAGACCTTGTATTGATTATAGACTCTTGAATAAGATCACAGTCAAGTATCAATATCCTTTGCCATTGCTGACAGATTTATTTGCTCGCATTGAGGGGGCGAAGTGGTTCTCTAAGATTGATCTTCGCGGTGCGTATAATTTGGTGCGAATTAAGCAGGGGGATGAGTGGAAAACCGCATTTAATATGCCCGAGGGCCATTTTGAGTATTTGGTGATGCCTTTTGGTCTGTCAAATGCCCCTTCGGTCTTTCAGTCTTTTATGCACAATATTTTCCGTGAATATCTGGATAAATTTATGATTGTGTACTTGGACGATATCTTGATTTTTTCGGATGACTGGGAATCTCATGTTCAACAAGTTAGGAGGGTTTTTCAGGTTTTGCGGACCAATTCTCTGTTTGTTAAAGGTTTAAAGTGTGTTTTTGGGGTTCAGAAGATTTCTTTTTTGGGGTACATTTTTTCCCCCTCTTCTACTGAGATGGATCCTGTGAAGGTTCGGGCTATTTGTGACTGGACGCAACCGACTTCTCTTAAGGGCCTTCAGAAATTTTTGGGCTTTGCTAACTTTTATCGTCGATTCATAACTGGTTTTTCTAGCGTTGTCAGGCCTTTGACTGATTTGACTAAAAAGGGTGCTGATGTTGCAGATTGGTCTCCTGCTGCTGTGGAGGCCTTTCGGGAGCTTAAGCGCCGTTTTTCTTCTGCTCCGGTGTTGTGCCAGCCTGATGTTTCTCTTCCTTTTCAGGTGGAAGTTGATGCTTCCGAGATCGGAGCGGGGGCGGTTTTGTCGCAGAAAAGTTCAGATTGTTCAGTGATGAGACCTTGTGCGTTCTTTTCTCGAAAATTTTCGCCCGCCGAGCGAAATTATGACGTCGGTAATTGGGAGCTTTTGGCGATGAAGTGGGCATTCGAGGAGTGGCGTCATTGGCTTGAGGGTGCTAAACTTCAGGTGGTGGTCTTGACTGATCACAAAAATTTGATTTATCTTGAGTCGGCCAGACGTCTGAATCCTAGACAGGCGCGCTGGTCGTTGTTTTTCTCCCGGTTTAATTTTGTGGTTTCGTATCTGCCAGGTACTAAGAATGTGAAGGCGGATGCCCTTTCTAGGAGTTTTGAACCTGATTTCCCTGGTGATTCTAAACCTACGGGTATACTTAAGGATGGGGTGATATTGTCTGCTGTCTTCCCAGACCTGCGACGTGCTTTACAAGAGTTTCAGGCGGATCGGCCTGATCGTTGTCCGCCTGGTAGATTGTTTGTGCCGGATGAGTGGACCAATAGAGTCATCTCGGAGGTTCATTCTTCTGCGTTGGCAGGTCATCCGGGAATTTTTGGTACCAGAGATTTGGTGGCTAGGTCCTTCTGGTGGCCTTCCCTGTCTCGGGACGTGCGTACTTTTGTGCAGTCTTGCGATGTTTGTGCTCGGGCCAAGCCTTGTTGTTCTCGGGCTAGTGGGTTGTTGTTGCCCTTGCCTGTTCCGAAGAGGCCTTGGACACACATCTCTATGGATTTTATTTCTGATCTCCCTGTTTCTCAGAAGATGTCCGTCATTTGGGTGGTGTGTGACCGCTTTTCTAAGATGGTTCATTTGGTGCCCTTGCCCAAGCTGCCTTCCTCATCTGAGTTGGTGCCCCTGTTTTTTCAGAATGTGGTTCGGCTGCATGGTATTCCGGAGAATATCGTTTCCGACAGGGGATCCCAGTTTGTGTCCAGATTTTGGCGGGCGTTTTGTGCCAGGATGGGCATTGATTTGTCTTTTTCGTCTGCATTTCATCCCCAGACAAATGGCCAGACGGAACGTACTAATCAGACCTTGGAGACTTATTTGAGGTGTTTCGTGTCTGCTGATCAGGATGACTGGGTCTCCTTTTTGCCGTTGGCTGAGTTTGCCCTTAATAATCGGGCCAGTTCTGCCACTTTGGTCTCCCCTTTCTTTTGCAATTCAGGGTTCCATCCTCGTTTTTCATCTGGTCAGGTGGAGTCTTCGGATTGTCCTGGAGTGGATACCATGGTGGATAGGTTGCATCGTATTTGGGGGCAGGTGGTGGACAATTTGGAGTTGTCCCAGGAGAAGACTCAACGTTTTGCTAATCGCCATCGTCGTGTTGGTCCTCGTCTTCGTGTTGGGGACTTGGTGTGGTTGTCCTCCCGTTTTGTCCCTATGAGGGTCTCTTCTCTTAAGTTTAAGCCTCGGTTCATCGGTCCTTATAAGATTTTGGAAATTCTTAACCCTGTGTCTTTTCGTTTGGACCTCCCAGCATCCTTTGCTATCCATAATGTCTTCCATCGGTCATTATTGCGGAGGTATGAGGTACCACTTGTGCCTTCTGTTGAGCCTCCTGCTCCTGTGCTGGTTGAGGGTGAATTAGAGTACGTGGTGGAGAAAATCTTGGACTCCCGTGTTTCCAGACGGAGACTTCAATATCTGGTGAAATGGAAGGGCTACGGTCAAGAGGATAATTCTTGGGTTACAGCTTCTGATGTTCATGCTTCTGATTTGGTCCGTGCCTTTCATAGGGCTCATCCAGATCGCCCTGGTGGTTCTTGTGAGGGTTCGGTGCCCCCTCCTTAAGGGGGGGGTACTGTTGTGATTCGGTTCGTGGGCTCCCCCGGTGGTCTCTTGTGGTACTGGTGTCCTGCAAGCTTTGCCTTCAGTTCACCTGTTCCTATCAGGATGTGGGAGTATCCTATTTAACCTTGCTCCTCAGTCATTCTAATGCTGGCCATCAATGTATCCAGAGTGATTCTGTTGCATGTTCCTGCTCCCAGTTTTCTGCTCAGCTAAGTTGGACACTTTAGTCCTTTAGTCTATTTTTGTATGTTTTGTCCAGTTTGCACTTATGTGAATCTCTGCAGCTGGAAGCTCTTGTTGGGCTGAAATTACCACTCCAGTGGCATGAGTTGTCACATGAGTTAAGGTAATTTCAGGATGGTGTTTTGAAGGGTTTTGCAGCTGACCGCGAAGTCCTCTGTTGTATCTTTCTGCTATTTAGTTAGCGGGCCTCTCTGTGCTAAATCTGCTTTCATACTACGTGTGTCTTTTCATCTGCTCTCACCGTTATTATATGTGGGGGGCTGCTATCTCCTGTGGGGACATTCTCTGGAGGCAAGCCAGGACTGTGTTTTCTTCTACCAGGGGTAGTTAGTTCTCCGGCTGGCACGCGGCATCTAGAGACAACGCAGGAATGCCCCCTGGCTACTTCTAGTGTGGTGTGTAGGTTTAGCATCGCGGTCAGCTCTAGTTTCCATCACCTGAGAGCTTGTCCGTTTATTCTATGCTTCTGATGTTTCCTTGCCATTGGAAACCATAACAGATCAGCCCGTAATTCGATTTTCCACTTTGATTTTGAGTATCATTCCAAATCCAGACCTCCATGGGATATTCATTTTGATTTACATTGATCATTGTTATGTTTTATTGTTCTCAACACATTCCACTATGTAATGAATAAAGATTTGCAACTGAAATATTTCATTCCGGGATATCTAGGATGTGTTATTTTAGTGTTCTCTTTATTTTTTTGAGCAGTGTATAATATAGATTACCATATGTAAACTGGAGGGCAGGTCACTGAGGGATCAGTGACCTGTCAGCAGTAGGGTTGAGCTAAACGGATAAGACAAATTCAAAAATCGCCGACTTTCGGCAAAGTCAGGTTTCACAAAACCCGACCCGATCCTAGTGTGGGATCGGCCATGCGGTCGTCGATCTTCACGCCAAAGTTGAGTTTCATATGATGCGTTCAGCGCCATTTTTCAGCCAATGAAGGAGGACGCAGAGTGTGGGCAGCGTGATGACATAGGTCTCGGTCCCCACCATCTTAGAGAAGGGCATGACAGTGATTGGCTTGCTTTCTGCGGCGTCACAGGGGGTATAAAGGGGCGTGCACACCGACCGCCATCTTACTTCTGCCGATCGTAGCATAGGGAGAGATTGCTGCAGCTTCATCAGAAGAAGGGACATAGTTAGGGAGGGAAGATTAACCCCCAAACCGCTTGTGCTATAGCAATTTCCACTGTCCAACACCACCTTTTTTTTTGCAGGGACAGTGGAGGGTATATTTTTGTGCATCAGCTCTGTAGCTTATTAGGCTGCCTTATAAGGCTCCCTGATAGCTGCATTGCTGTTTGCACGCTGCTGTGCAAACCAACTGCTTTTTAAAAGCAAAAAATCCTGTTGCTCCTTTCTGCACAGTTATCTTGTTTATTTGTCCACACTTTTGTGTGCAGCAGTCCTTTGTATTGCTGCCATACTTGTCCTGAGATTATTGTAGGGAGATTGAAATTGTACTACAGTCCTTGTATTTTTTCATATATCTTCCAGCCACTTTCTGCCACTTACATTGTGTTGTGTTATACACTGGGCTGCCTGAGTTTTGGTGCAGTCTCCCCCCCAAAAAAGGGAGATTCAAATTGTCACAAAATGGATATACGTCAGTTCTGTTAGTTTGTCGTATATCAGCCTGCCACGTTCTGCCACTTACATTGTGTTGTGTTATACACTGGCCCTGAGTTTTGGTGCAGTCTCCCCCCAAAAAAAGGGAGATTCAAATAGTCACAAAGTGGATATACGTCAGGTCTGTTAGTTTGTCGTATATCAGCCAGCCACGTTCTGCCACTTACATTGTGTTGTGTTATACACTGGCCCTGAGTTTTGGTGCAGTCTCCCCCCAAAAAAAGGGAGATTCAAATTGTCACAAAGTGGATATATGTAAGTTCCGTTAGTTTGTCGTATATCAGCCAGCCACGTTCTGCCACTTACATTGTGTTGTTTTATACACTGGGCTGCCTGAGTTTTGGTGCAGTCTCCCCCCAAAAAAGGGAGATTCAAATTGTCACAAAGTGGATATATGTAAGTTCCGTTAGTTTGTCGTATATCAATCAGCCACGTTCTGCCACTTACATTGTGTTGTTTTATACACTGGGCTGCCTGAGTTTTGGTGCAGTCTCCCCCCAAAAAAGGGAGATTCAAATTGTCACAAAGTGGATATACGTCAGTTCTGTTCGTTTGTCATATATCAGCCAGCCACGTTCTGCCACTTACATTGTGTTGTGTTATACACTGGGCTGCGTGAGTTTTGGTGCAGTCTACCCCCCAAAAAAAGGGAGATTCAACTTGTGTTAAAGTGGATATACGTCAGTTCTGTTAGTTTGTCGTATATCAGCCAGCCACGTTCTGCCACTTACATTGTGTTGTGTTATACACTGGCCCTGAGTTTTGGTGCAGTCTCCCCCCCCCAAAAAAAAAGGGAGATTCAAATTGTCACAAAGTGGATAAACGTCAGGTCTGTTAGTTTGTCGTATATCAGCCAGCCACGTTCTGCCACTTACATTGTGTTGTGTTATACACTGACCCTGAGTTTTGGTGCAGTCTCCCCTCAAAAAAAGGGAGATTCAAATTGTCATAAAGTGGATATACGTCAGTTCTTTTAGTTTGTCGTATATCAGCCAGCCATGTTCTGCCACTTACATTGTGTTGTGTTATACACTGGGCCTGAGTTTTGGTGCAGTCTCCGAAAAAAAGGGAGATTTAGATTCTCAACAAGTTTTATACACCTTCTACCTTGTTTAACAGTACCATATAACGGTTGTTATTTTGGTTAGATTTTCCCAAAAATTAGGAAGTCTGGCGGAAGAGGCCATGGGCGGTCGTTGCCAGCTGGTACTGATGGTGGTGGTGGTGGTGGAGCATCTGGTGGTAGTGGGAAAAGAAAAATAGCACCTAAGGCTGGAGGTGTTGAGCTGGAGCAGCAGGGCTGTATTTGCAACTAGGCACGTGAGGGCATGTGCCTAGGACGGGGACAATGCAGGGGGCGGCACCTGAGCAAGGTTTGTTGTGTTTTTTCTTTTTTTTTTTTCTTTTTAGTAAAAGCTGGGTCACCTCCCGACCGACCCCGCCCCCCCTGGCAGCCCGCCTCCCACCCACCCTCCTTGAAGACGATACTCACGCTGCTCCAGCGATGCCTGGTCTTGGCTTCTGCAGCGCTCCTGAATGAGCGGTCACGTGGTACCGCTCATTAAGTTCATGAATATGCGCATATTCATGACCTTAATGAGCGGTATCACATGACCGCTCACGCAGGAAGAAGGTGCTGCGCCGGGAGTCGGGACAGAGCCAGAGGGACGAAGGCGCGGCCGCACGGTGAGGGACAGGTGAGTATGAGGGACGAGGGGACAGGGGAGGGGGGATGAAGGAGGATGGTAAGCCGCGCCATGCAAGATGGGAGGGGGGTGGAGAGATGAGCCATACATACAGGGGGGGGGGAATATGAGCCATGCATACTGGAGGGGGGTGAATATGAGCCAAGCATACAGGGGGGGAATATGAGCCATGCATTCAGGGGGGGTGAAATATGAGCCATTCATAGGGGAGGGAATATGAGCCATGCATACGGGGGGGGGTGAAATATGAGCCATGCATACAGGGGGAGGAATATGAGCCATGCATACAGGGGGGGAATATGAGCCATGCATATAGGGGGGGAATATGAGCCATGCATACAGGGGGGGGGATATGAGCCATGCATACAGGGGGGGAATATGAGCCATGCATGCAGGAGGGGGGAAATATGAGTCATGCATACAGGAGGGGGGGTGAATATGAGCCATGCATACAGGGGGGAAGATTTGAGCCATGCATACAGGAGGGGAAATATGAGCCATGCATACAGGGGGGGAAATATGAGCCATGCATACAGGGGGGGAAATATGAGCCATGCATACAGGAGGGTAAATATGAGCCATGCATACAGGGGGGTGAAATATGAGCCATGCATACAGAAGGGGGGGTGAATATGAGCCATGCATACAGGGGGGGATATGTGCCATGCATACAGGGGGGAATATGAGCCATGCATACGGGGGGGGGGGAATATGAGCCATGCATACAGGAGGGGGGTGAATATGAGCCATGCATACGGGGGGGGTGAATATGAGCCATGCATGCAGGGGGAATATGAGCCATGCATACAGGGGGGGTCATTATACAGTATTGAGCATCATGTGGGATCATTAAACAGTATGAAGAACTGTGTGGCCATTATACAGTATTGCGCATCATGTGTGGCCGTTATACAGTATGGAGCATCATGTGTGGCCATTATACAGTATGGAGCATCATGTGTGGCCAATGGCCATTATACAGTATGGAGCATCATGTGTGGCCGTTATACAGTATGGAGCATTATGTGTGGCCATTATACAGTATTGAGCATCATGTGGGATCATTATACAGTATGGAGACCTGTGTGTGGCCGTTATACAGTATGGAGCACTTTGTGTGGCCATTATACAGTATGGAGCACTATGTGTGGCCATTATACAGTATGGAGCACTGTGTGGCCATTATTCATTATGGAGCATCATGTGTGGCCATTATGGACTATGGAGCATCATGTGTGGCCATTATACAGTATTGAGTATCATGTGTGGCCATTATACAGTATGGAGAACTGTGTGTGGCCATTATACAGTATGGAGCATCATGTGTGGTGGCCGTTATACAGTATTGAGCATCATGTGTGACCATTATACAGTATGGAGCATCATGTGTGGCCATTATACAGTATGGAGCACTGTGTGGCCATATTTATTTTTGTTTATAATTATTGTATGTAAAACAGTGTGATCAGCAGTGCTAAATGGCTGTGGTTGGGACGTGGATATGGGTGTGACTAATTGTGAAATGGGTGTGGTCAGAGGTGTGGCCTAAAATTTGCCGCGGCGCACTATGCGCACCGCAAACTTTATACCTCCTTCCCTTCTTCAAAGGTTGGGAGGTATGGTACCGCATTTTCCAGATCATGGCAAGTGCCGCAAATCCCATAGGTAATGAATGAGGCCAAACGCAGTGTTGCCGTAAGTGATCCGTTACGCGGCACATGCAGAAAAACTGCCGGATCTGCTGCAAAAGGCTACTTTTTTGGCGATTCTTGCCAAAGTCACTGCCGATAGTGTCATACTCACCAAAGGGGGAGGCAGCAATAAAAGTGCCAAGGGCAGCAGAAACTAAATACGGCCCAGCGGAGCAGCAGGAAAAAGTTTTTGCTTTCCTTGCTGACTCAGCCTCTAGCTCTTTCGCCTCCTCTTCAGAAAGTTCAAAATATAAAAGCAGCGAGTCGTCAGTGGATACTCCCGGTCAGGAACAAGACGTTTCCTTGTGTCCTTCACCCAAACCAAAAGTGAAGGATGCGTCAGGCGACACTACAGGTTACTCCATGGAGCTCTTTACACATACCGTGCCTGAGTTAGAAAGGGAAATTGTTAACTGCCCATTACAAGATGAATCGGACATTCGACTCAGATCACTACATTGCCCTCGCAGTGTACTGAGCCTGAATCTGACCCTGATGAGACTATGGTGCTCCGTCCCGAATGCAATAGCACCTTACACGGTGACACAGAGGAAGGTGCACATGACATTGAAGAGGAGGTGATAGATGACCCAGTTGTTGACCCAGATTGGCAGCCATTGGGGGAAGAGGGTGCCGCTGCCAGTAGCTCAGAAGCGGAGGTGGATGATCCGCAGGAGCCATCTACATCGCAAAAGCTGTCATCTGGCAGGCCCGTATCAGGCCAAAAACGTGTGTCAAAAACAGTTTTAGGACAGAGTGGCCATCCGGTGAAAGTAGCACAGCGTGCAATGCCTGAAAAGGTAATCGATAGTAGGAAGAGTGCAGTGTGGCAATTTTTTAACCAAGATCCGAATGATCAGTGCAACGTTATCTGTAAGAAATGCTCAAAGACTTTTAGCAGAGGAAAGAATCTTCAAAATTTAAATACAACGTGCATGCGTAGACATTTAACCAGCATGCACTTGCAAGCCTAGACTAACTACCAAACATCACGTACCGTTGGTGCACCTGCTCAGAATGAAGGTAGTCAGCAACGCTACATTGCTTCCCTCACTGTAAGCCCACCGGTTAGGACACCACCACCAGCAAATGTAGAGGTATCGTCGCAAGGCCAAAGCAGTCAGGGAATCACAAGGTTATTGGTAGGAAACACTGTATGTAGGCCAACATCAAGAATACCATCACCAATCCTCTCTCAATCCGCCATGTCCACCACCACCACCACCGCTAGTTCCACCATATGCAGCTCTCCAGTCCAGCTCACCCTACAACAGACTCTCATTAGGAAAAGAAAATACTCATCCTCTCATCCACGTACACAGGGTTTGAACAACCACATTGCTAGACTAATCTCGTTAGAGATGATGCCCTACCGGTTGGTTGAAAGCGAAGCTTTCAAAGACCTGATAGCCTACACAGTACCACGCTATGACCTACCCAGTTGGCACTTCTTTGCGAGAAAAGCCATCCCAGCCCTCCACCAGCATGTCAAAGACCGCATTGTCCATGCACTGAGGCAATCAGTCAGTGGAAAGGTCCACCTCACAACAGATGCATGGACCAGTAGGCATGGCCAGGGACGTTACGTGTCCATCACAGCGCACTGGGTTAATGTGGTGGATGCCGGGTCCACAGGGGACAGCCATAGTGAGACAGTTCTGCCTAGCCCACGGTCTAGGAAACAGTTGGCTGTAGGCATTTGCCACCCCTCCTCCTCCTCCTCCTACAGAAGCGAAAGCTCGTCCACAGAGCGCAATAGCACGACCACTCCATCCGCAGCTGCCAGTGTTGCACATGAGGTGTCCCATTATCGAACAGCTAGTTATAAGCATCAGCAGGCTGTGTTACAAATGAAGTATTTGGGCTACAACAGACACACCGCGGAAGTATTGGCGAAGTACTTGCAGCAATAAACGCAGTCATGCCTGGGCAGTGTACATCTTGAGGCAGGCAAGGTAGTCTGTTGTGAACTCTATTTCTGGGCTCCCTCTTGTGGTCACAAGTGGTACTGTGTGAGTGCTGTCTTTCTGCAGGTTTGTGACTGGCATCAGCTGTCTCGTTATCTGTGGGCTGGTTTTCTATTTAAGCTCACTTGGAATCTCAGTCTATGCCTGCTGTCGTTGTATTCAGTGCTATTCTGTTTGCTCCTGTCTACATCCGTTACCAGTCTCTTCAAGAGAAGCTAAGTTCTGTTTGCTTATTCTTGCTCATCTGTGTTCAATATGTTCCTAGAATATTATGAGTTTTGTCCAGCTTGCTAATATGTGATTTCTCTGCTTGCTGGTAGCTCTGGGGTGCTGAGTTGCTCCCCCCCACATCGTTAGTTTGTGTGGGGGTTCTCGCATTCTCTGCGTGGATATTTTTGTATAGGGTTTTTTACTGACCGCACAGATCCCTTGCTATTTTCTGCTATCTAGTGTTAGCGGGCCTCATTTGCTTAACCTGTTTCATCTCTGCGTTTGTCTTTTCCTCTTAACTCACCGTTATTATTTGTGGGGGGCTGTTCTATTTCTTTGGGGTTATTTCTCTGAGGCAAGTGAGGTCTTACTTTATCTCTAGGGGTAGTCAGTTTCTCAGGCCGTGAAGAGACATCTAGGATTTCAGGAAACGTTCCACGGCTACCTTTAGTGTGTTTGGTTAGGATCAGCTTTGCGGTCAGTCCAGTTACCACATCCCGCGACAAGGAAGGCCACCAGAAGGACCTAGCCACCAAATCCCTGGTACCAAAAATCCCAGGATGGCCTGCCAACACCGAAGAATGAACCTCGGAAATAACTCTGCTGGTCCATCTATCTGGGACAAACAGTCTCTCTGGTGGGCAACGGTCAGGTTTATCCGCCTGAAATTTCTGCAGCACTCGTCGCAAATCTGGGGAAATGGCAGACAAAATCACTCCTTCTGAGGTCCCTGAGTTTTTGTTGGACTACCAGGATGTATGTGATGAAGCCTTTCGGGAGCTGAAGCGCCGGTTTTCTTCGGCTCCAGTTTTGTGTCAGCCTGATGTCTCTCTTCCTTTTCAGGTCAAGGTTGATGCTTCTGAGATTGGAGCAGGGGCTGTTTTGTCGCAGAGAAGCTCTGATGGCTCTGTGATGAAGCCTTGTGCTTTCTTTTCAAGAAAGTTTTCACCTGCCGAGCGGAATTATGATGTTGGTAATCGGGAGTTGTTGGCTATTAAGTGGGCATTTGAGGAGTGGCGACATTGGCTCGAGGGAGCTAAGCATCGTGTGGTGGTCTTGACTGATCACAAAAATCTGATTTACCTCGAATCTGCCAAGCGGCTGAATCCTAGACAGGCTTGTTGGTCATTGTTTTTCTCCCGTTTCGATTTTGTGGTCTCTTACCTGCCTGGTTCGAAGAACGTGAAGGCTGATGCTCTTTCTAGGAGTTTTGTGCCTGACTCTCCGGGAGTTTCAGAGCCGGCTGGTATCCTCAGAGAGGGAATGATTTTGTCTGCCATTTCCCCAGATTTGCGACGAGTGCTGCAGAAATTTCAGGCGGATAAACCTGACCGTTGCCCACCAGAGAGACTGTTTGTCCCAGATAGATGGACCAGCAGAGTTATTTCCGAGGTTCATTCTTCGGTGTTGGCAGGCCATCCTGGGATTTTTGGTACCAGGGATTTGGTGGCTAGGTCCTTCTGGTGGCCTTCCTTGTCGCGGGATGTGCGTTCCTTTGTGCAGTCCTGTGGGATTTGTGCTCGGGCTAAGCCTTGCTGTTCTCGTGCCAGCGGTTTGCTTTTGCCTTTGCCTGTCCCAAAGAGGCCTTGGACGCACATTTCCATGGATTTTATTTCGGATCTTCCAGTCTCTCAGAGAATGTCTGTCATCTGGGTGGTGTGTGATCGTTTTTCTAAAATGGTCCATTTGGTGCCCTTGCCTAAGTTGCCTTCCTCCTCCGATTTGGTTCCTCTATTTTTTCAGAATGTGGTTTGCTTGCACGGCATCCCTGAAAATATTGTGTCTGACAGAGGATCCCAGTTTGTGTCCAGATTTTGGCGGATCTTTTGTGCTAAGATGGGCATTGATTTGTCTTTTTCGTCGGCCTTCCATCCTCAGACGAATGGCCAAACCGAGCGAACTAATCAGACCTTGGAAACTTATTTAAGATGTTTTGTTTCTGCTGATCAGGATGATTGGGTGACTTTTTTGCCATTGGCCGAGTTTGCCCTTAATAATCGGGCTAGTTCTGCTACTTTGGTTTCGCCTTTTTTCTGCAATTCTGGTTTTCATCCTCGTTTTTCCTCGGGTCAGGTTGAACCTTCTGACTGTCCTGGGGTGGATTCTGTGGTGGATAGGTTGCAGCAGATTTGGAACCATGTGGTGGACAATTTGAAGTTGTCACAGGAGAAGGCTCAGCGCTTTGCCAACCGCCGTCGCGGTGTGGGTCCCCGACTTCGTGTTGGGGATTTGGTATGGCTGTCTTCTCGGTATGTTCCTATGAAGGTTTCCTCTCCTAAATTCAAGCCTCGCTTCATCGGTCCTTATAAGATTTTGGAAATCCTTAACCCGGTGTCATTTCGTTTGGACCTCCCAGCGTTGTTTGCCATTCATAACGTGTTCCATAGGTCTTTGTTGCGGAGGTATGTGGTGCCTGTGGTTCCTTCTGTTGAGCTCCCTGCCCCGGTGCTGGTGGAGGGCGAATTGGAGTACGTGGTGGAGAAGATCTTGGATTCTCGTATTTCTAGACGGAGGCTTCAGTATTTGGTTAAGTGGAAGGGCTATGGTCAGGAGGATAATTCCTGGGTTATCGCCTCTGATGTTCATGCGGCCGATTTGGTTCGTGCCTTCCATGTGGCTTGTCCTGATCGCCCTGGGGGTTTTGATGAGGGTTCGGTGACCCCTCCTCAAGGGGGGGGTACTGTTGTGAACTCTATTTCTGGGCTCCCTCTTGTGGTCACAAGTGGTACTGTGTCAGTGCTGTCTTTCTGCAGGTTTGTGACTGGCATCAGCTGTCTCGTTATCTGTGGGCTGGTTTTCTATTTAAGCTCACTTGGAATCTCAGTCTATGCCTGCTTTCGTTGTATTCAGTGCTATTCTGTTTGCTCCTGTCTACATCCGTTACCAGTCTCTTCAAGAGAAGCTAAGTTCTGTTTGCTTATTCTTGCTCATCTGTGTTCAATATGTTCCTAGAATATTATGAGTTTTGTCCAGCTTGCTAATATGTGATTTCTCTGCTTGCTGGTAGCTCTGGGGTGCTGAGTTGCCCCCCCCCACATCGTTAGTTGGTGTGGGGGTTCTCGCATTCTCTGCATGGATATTTTTGTATAGGGTTTTTTACTGACCGCACAGATCCCTTGCTATTTTCTGCTATCTAGTGTTAGCGGGCCTCATTTGCTTAACCTGTTTCATCTCTGCGTTTGTCTTTTCCTCTTAACTCACCGTTATTATTTGTGGGGGGCTGTTCTATTTCTTTGGGGTTATTTCTCTGAGGCAAGTGAGGTCTTACTTTATCTCTAGGGGTAGTCAGTTTCTCAGGCCGTGAAGAGACGTCTAGGATTTCAGGAAACGTTCCACGGCTACCTTTAGTGTGTTTGGTTAGGATCAGCTTTGCGGTCAGTCCAGTTACCACATCCCCAGAGCTCGTCCTATTGTCTCTGACTTAGCTGGTTAGATTTGTGATCCTAAGCCACTGGGATCATAACAGTAGTCAGTGATAATGCAAGGAACTTTAAGGCTGCCATAGCCCTTTCAGAACTGAAACACATACCTTGCCTGGCTCACACCTTGAACCTGGTGGTGCAGTGCTTCCTCAAAAATTATCCAGAGTTACCTGCCCTGCTCCTGAAGGTGCGAAGACTTTGCTCGCACATCCGCCGGTCACCCATACACTCCAGCCGTATGCAGAACCATCAGCGATTGCTGAATCTTCCCCAGCACTGCCTAATAATTGACGTTGCAACAAGGTGGAACTCCACACTGCACATGGTTCAGAGGCTGTGTGAACAGAGGCGTGCTGTAATTAATTTGTGGGAGGATACACATACACAGGCAGGCACTTGGATGGCAAACATGGAGTTGTCTGGTGTGCAGTTGTCAGGTCTCTGAACATTTTTATTACCTTTTGTGCATTACTGCCCTTTTCCAAGATGGCGTCTTTGGTCTCTTGTGCACTGTGTCTTCCTGCTATAAAACTCCACCCCAGCCTTCAGTCTGTGCAAGAGTATTCTGCCTTGCATCCAGCTCCAAACTCTGATGACTCCCTGGCTATATACCTGCTCCTGTGAACCTGTGTGGTTATCCTGCTACTCTGCTCTGAGTTCCCCCTGCATACACCAGTTTCCAGTAATCCTCCTTCATCTGCGGCTCGTATTTACTCCCATCTGCATTTGCTGAACATGTAAGCTGTTGCTTCTCTGCTTAAACCTGAGATTATCACCCAGGCCTTCCTGGTTGAGACAAGACATTGCTTGAACTGCCTTATAAGCATATCTATCTATGTTTGGATTAAAAGAAGGACTTATTCGTGTCAAGTATCCTCAAGAATAATTGTGCTTCATAGACTTTCTGCGTGATTGCATTTTCCTCTGAAGTTAGACTATGAAGTATAGACTGTTAGAGCTGCATTTAATATTTACACCAAGTGTTGTGGACTTGAGTTTCTCTCTGCACCTGTTTGAATCACCGTGTGATAATATAGACTTTACCACTTATAAAACTGTGTCCTGTAGTTGTCTCGCTCCACGCAGAGTCTCCTGAGTTATCCCCTATAATTATTACAGCAATGGTCGAATCTACAAGACCTCTGTCAAGTCCTTCATTGTTTTGAGTAATGCACATGGCTGGTAAGTGCAGACGACGCCATCATAAGCATGAGCATCCCACTAATGCGTCTGCTGATGCAAAGTTTGACGCACATTAAGGAGCAGGCGTCTGCAGCCGAGGATGGCAGCCTTGATGACAGTCAGCCATTGTCTGCTCAGGGAACTCTCCTGGATGAGGTGGCGGACGAAGAGGAGGAGGACGAGGATTATGGGGATGAATATGTATGGGAGGAAGATGCTTCTCAGGGAGCAATAGAAGCTGATGGCGTTGCAAGGTCAGGTACAGGGTTTTGATGTTGATTTGCAAGAAATTGCTCCTCAACCAAGCACAAGCAGTGAATTGACACCTGGAACATTGGCCCACATGGCTGAGTATGCCTTGTGTATCCTAAAAAGGGACCCCCGCACTATCAAAATGATGACCAATGACGATTACTGGTTGGCCTGCCTCCTGGATCCACGATATAAAGGAAAATTACAAAATATCATGCCACATGAGAACCTTGAGCAAATATTGGCTACCAAACAAGCAGCTCTTGTAGACCGTTTGGTTCAGGCTTTTCCAGCACACAGCGGCGGTGATGGTTGTCACACGAGCCGTAGGGGGCAACATGGCAGAGGTGTTAGAGGTGCACAAATCCGAAGTGGCGTTGGACAGAGGGGTTTTATGACCAGGTTGTGGAGTGATTTCGCAATGACCGCTGACACGACAGGTACTGCTGCATCGATTCAAAGTGACAGGAGACAGCATTTGTCCAGTATGGTTACGAACTACTTTTCCTCCCTTATCGATGTTCTCCCTCACAGGTCATTCCCCTTTGATTACTGGGCATCTAAAATAGACACCTGGCCTGAATTGGCAGAATATGCATTACAGGAGCTCGTTTGCCCTGCTGCTAGTGTGCTATCAGAAAGAGTCTTCAGTGCTGCTGGTTCAATACTGACCGAAAAAAGGATACGTCTGGCTACCCGAAATGTTGATGATCTAACCTTCATTAAAATGAACCAATCATGGATTTCAAATTATTTGGCCCTACCTTCCCCTGCTGACATGTAGCTTGCCTGAAAAATGTCTTGCTTTTGACCTCCTCTTACTGACTGCTCCAATTCCTCCATTTGCAGCTGCTGAATGTCCACCATCGGCCATTTTTATACTTCCCTAAATGGGCTGACTCCCCCCACAGGGCCGTGGTCACCACCTGGCGCAAGCACCCGTGCGAGTGGCGTTTGCCTGGACAGGTGGGTGTGCTGTTGTGTATCCGCTTTTTGGGCTCCCCTGGTGGTTGCTGGTGGTACTGGTGACTTGTTTGCACTTTGCTGCTTCTGTTCACCTGCTTCCATCAGTGTTTGGGAGTTTCCTATTTAGCCTTGCTCTCCAGTCATTTCCTTGCCGGTCATCATTGTAACCAGAGCCTTCGGTTGCATGTTCCTGCTACTAGTCTGCTGATCAGCTAAGTGGACTTTGTCCTTTTGTTTTGTACCTTTTGTCCAGTTTGCAGTTTTTGTATTTCTCTGTAGCTGGAAGCTCTTGCGGGCTGAAATTGCCACTCCTGTGTCATGAGTTGACACAGGAGTCTTAAAGTAATTTCAGGATGGTTTTTTGAAAGGGTTTTCAGTTGACCGTGAAGTCCTCTTTTGTATCCTTCTGCTATCTAGTAAGTGGACCTCTCTTTGCTAAATCTACTTTCATACTGTGTATGTCTTTTCCTCTTAATTCACCGTTATTACATGTGGGGGGCTGCTATCATCTTTTGGGGTATTTCCCTAGAGGTAAGCCAGGTCTGTTTCTTCCTCTACCAGGCGTAGTTAGTCCTCCGGCTGGCGCGTGGCATTTAGGAAGCCGTAGGTATGCTCCTTGGCTACTGTTAGTTGTGTGGTAGATTTAGCTCACGGTCAACTCGAGTTTCCATCACCCGAGAGCTCGTTCGTTATTTATATGTTTCCTACGTTCCCTTGCCATTGGGAACCATGACAGTATGACCGGCCAGTGTTAAACTTATTGGCAGAAGAAAGGAGAGAAAAAAGAAGTCTGTAAATTTTTATTTTTTTTTTTCGTTTCCCCTATGCTTGCTCCATAGTTGGATCAGTTGTATTTCAGCTCTAATTACTGCCTTTGCCTTTCTCTCCTTATAATCCTTGAATGGCTCTGAGCTCACCTGTTTAAAGATGGATCCTCAGAGTTTGGCTGCAGGTTTAAATAATCTTGCTACGAAGGTTCAAAATTTACAAGATTTTGTTATGCATACTCCTATTTCTGAACCTAAAATCCCTACACCAGAGGTGTTTTCCGGAGATAGATCTCGGTTTCTGAATTTCAAATATAATTGTAAATTATTCCTTTCTCTCAGACCTCACTCCTCAGGAGATCCTGTCCAGCAGGTTAAGATTGTAATTTCTTTGCTGCGAGGTGACCCTCAAAATTGGGCATTTTCATTGGCACCAGGGGATCCTGCGTTGCTCAATGTGGATGCGTTTTTCCTGGCTTTAGGGTTGCTTTATGAGGAACCTAATTTGGAGATTCAGGCTGAAAAAGCGTTGGTAGCCCTATCTCAAGGGCAAGATGAAGCTGAGATATACTGCCAAAAATTTCGTAAATGGTCTGTGCTTACTCAGTGGAATGAGTGCGCCTTAGCGGCAAATTTCAGAGAGGGCCTTTCTGATGCCGGTAAAGATGTTATGGTCGGGTTCCCTGCGCCTACAGGTCTGAATGAGTCCATGACAATGGCAATTCAGATTGATCGGCGTTTGCGGGAGCGCAAACCCGTGCACCATTTGGCGGTATCTTCTGAAGAGACGCCAGAGAAAATGCAATGTGACAGAATTATGTCCAGAAGCGAGCGGCAGAATTATAGGCGTAAAAATGGGTTATGCTTCTATTGTGGTGATTCTGCTCATGTTATATCGGCATGCTCTGAACGTACTAGGAAGGTTGACAAGTCTATTTCAATTGGCACTTTACAGTCCAAATTTATTTTGTCTGTAACCTTGATTTGTTCATTATCAGTTATTACCGTGGATGCCTATGTGGACTCTGGCGCCGCTCTGAGTCTTATGGACTGGTCCTTTGCCAGGCGCTGTGGGTTTGATTTAGAGCCTCTGGAAGTCCCTATACCTCTGAAGGGTATTGATTCTACACCTTTGGCTTGTAATAAACCACAGTTCTGGACGCAAGTGACTATGCATATGACTCCAGACCATCAGGAGGTGATTCGCTTCCTTGTGTTGTACAATTTACATGATGTTTTGGTGCTTGGATTACCATGGTTACAGTCTCATAACCCAGTCCTTGACTGGAAAGCTATGTCTGTGGTAAGCTGGGGATGTCGGGGGGCTCATGGGGACACTCCTTTGGTGTCCATTTCGTCATCTATTCCATCTGAGATTCCGGCATTTTTGTCTGATTATCGTGATATTTTTGAAGAGCCTAAAATTGGTTCACTCCCTCCTCACAGGGATTGTGATTGCGCCATAGATCTGATTCCTGGCAGTAAATTTCCAAAGGGTCGTTTGTTTAACCTATCTGTACCTGAACATGCTGCTATGCGCGAGTATATTAAGGAGTCCCTGGAAAAGGGACATATTCGTCCTTCTTCATCACCTTTAGGAGCCGGTTTTTTCTTTGTCTCTAAAAAGGATGGCTCTCTGAGGCCTTGTATCGATTATCGACTCCTGAATAAAATTACAGTCAAATATCAGTATCCGTTGCCTTTGCTGACTGATTTGTTTGCTCGCATAAGGGGGGGCTAAGTGGTTCTCTAAGATTGATCTTCGTGGGGCGTATAATTTGGTGCGAATTAAGCAGGGGGATGAGTGGAAAACCGCATTTAATACGCCTGAGGGCCATTTTGAGTATTTGGTAATGCCTTTCGGCCTTTCTAATGCACCTTCTGTCTTTCAGTCCTTAATGCATGATATTTTCCGTGAATATTTGGATAAATTTATGATTGTGTACTTGGATGATATTTTGATTTTTTCTGATGACTGGGAGTCTCATGTTCAGCAGGTCAGGAGGGTTTTTCAGGTTTTGCGGGAGAATTCTTTGTGTGTAAAGGGTTCAAAGTGTGTTTTTGGGGTTCAAAAAATTTCCTTTTTGGGGTACATTTTTTCCCCTTCTTCTATTGAGATGGACCCTGTCAAGGTTCGGGCTATTTACGACTGGACGCAGCCTACTTCTCTGAAGAGTCTTCAGAAATTCTTGGGCTTTGCTAATTTTTATCGTCGATTTATAGCTGGTTTTTCTGGCGTTGCTAAACCTCTGACGGATTTGACTAAAAAGGGTGCTGATGTTGCCAATTGGTCCCCTGCTGCTGTGGAGGCCTTTCGGGAGCTTAAGCGCCGCTTTTTGTCTGCCCCTGTGTTGCGCCAGCCTGATGTTTCTCTTCCCTTTCAGGTTGAGGTCGATGCTTCCGAGATCGGAGCGGGGGCGGTTTTGTCGCAGAGAAGTTCCGACTGCTCAGTGATGAGACCTTGTGCGTTCTTTTCGCGAAAATTTTCGGCCGCCGAGCGAAACTATGATGTTGGTAATCGGGAGCTTTTGGCCATGAAGTGGGCATTTGAGGAGTGGCGTCATTGGCTTGAGGGTGCCAGACATCAGGTGGTAGTTTTGACTGATCACAAGAATTTAATTTATTTGGAGTCTGCCAGGCGCCTGAATCCTAGACAGGCACGTTGGTCGTTGTTCTTTTCCCGGTTTAATTTTGTGGTCTCGTACTTACCGGGTTCTAGGAATGTGAAGGCAGATGCTCTTTCTAGGAGTTTTGAGCCTGACTCTCCTGGGAATTCTGAACCTGCTGGTGTCCTTAAGGATGGGGTGGTTTTGTCTGCTGTCTCCAGATCTGCGACGTGCTTTGCAAGAATTTCAGGCGGAGAGACCTGATCGTTGTCCGTCTGGTAGACTGTTTGTTCCTGACGATTGGACCACTAGAGTCATCTCGGAAGTTCATTCTTCTACTCTGGCAGGTCATCCGGGAATTTTTGGCACCAGAGATTTGGTGGCTAGATCCTTCTGGTGGCCGTCCCTGTCTCGAGATGTGCGCGTTTTTGTGCAGTCTTGCGATGTGTGTGCTCGGGCCAAGCCTTGTTGTTCTAGGGCTAGTGGGTTGTTGTTGCCCTTGCCTATTCCTAAGAGGCCTTGGACGCACATCTCTATGGACTTTATCTCGGATCTCCCTGTTTCTCAGAAGATGTCTGTCATCTGGGTGGTGTGTGACCGTTTTTCTAAAATGGTTCATTTGGTGCCATTGCCCAAGTTGCCTTCCTCATCTGAGTTGGTCCCTCTGTTTTTTCAAAATGTGGTTCGCTTGCATGGTATTCCGGAGAACATCGTTTCTGACAGGGGTACCCAGTTCGTGTCTAGATTTTGGCGGGCAGTCTGTGCCAGGTTGGGCATTGATTTGTCCTTTTCGTCTGCATTCCATCCTCAGACCAATGGCCAGACGGAGCGAACTAATCAAACTTTGGAGACTTATTTGAGGTGTTTTGTGTCTGCGGATCAGGATGATTGGGTTGCCTTTCTGCCGTTGGCGGAGTTTGCTCTTAATAATCGGGCTAGTTCTGCCACTTTGGTTTCTCCTTTCTTTTGCAATTCAGGGTTTCATCCGCGGTTTTCATCTGGTCAGGTTGAATCTTCGGATTGTCCTGGAGTGGATGCGGTGGTGGATCGGTTGCATCAGATTTGGGGACAAGTGGTGGATAATTTGGAATTGTCCCAGGAGAGGACTCAGCAGTTTGCTAACCATCGTCGTCGTGTTGGTCCCCACCTTCGTGTTGGTGACTTGGTGTGGTTGTCTTCCCGTTTTGTCCCTATGAGGGTTTATTCTCCCAAATTTAAGCCTCGGTTCATCGGTCCTTATAGGATTTTGGAGATTCTTAACCCTGTTTCCTTTCGTTTGGACCTCCCGGCATCTTTCGCTATCCATAATGTGTTCCATCGGTCGTTGTTGCGGAGATATGAGGTACCGGTGGTTCCTTCTACTGAACCTTCTGCTCCTGTGCTGGTGGAGGGTGAATTGGAGTACGTCGTAGAGAAGATCTTGGACTCCCGTATTTCCAGACGGAGACTTCAATATCTGGTTAAATGGAAAGGCTATGGTCAGGAAGATAATTCTTGGGTAACTGCCTCTGATGTTCATGCCTCGGATTTGGTTCGTGCCTTTCATAGGGCTCATCCAGATCGCCCTGGCGGTTCTTGTGAGGGTTCGGTGCCCCCTCCTTAAGGGGAGGGTACTGTTGTGTATCCGCTTTTTGGGCTCCCCTGGTGGTTGCTGGTGGTACTGGTGACTTGTTTGCACTTTGCTGCTTCTGTTCACCTGCTTCCATCAGTGTTTGGGAGTTTCCTATTTAGCCTTGCTCTCCAGTCATTTCCTTGCCGGTCATCATTGTAACCAGAGCCTTCGGTTGCATGTTCCTGCTACTAGTCTGCTGATCAGCTAAGTGGACTTTGTCCTTTTGTTTTGTACCTTTTGTCCAGTTTGCAGTTTTTGTATTTCTCTGTAGCTGGAAGCTCTTGCGGGCTGAAATTGCCACTCCTGTGTCATGAGTTGACACAGGAGTCTTAAAGTAATTTCAGGATGGTTTTTTGAAAGGGTTTTCAGTTGACCGTGAAGTCCTCTTTTGTATCCTTCTGCTATCTAGTAAGTGGACCTCTCTTTGCTAAATCTACTTTCATACTGTGTATGTCTTTTCCTCTTAATTCACCGTTATTACATGTGGGGGGCTGCTATCATCTTTTGGGGTATTTCCCTAGAGGTAAGCCAGGTCTGTTTCTTCCTCTACCAGGCGTAGTTAGTCCTCCGGCTGGCGCGTGGCATTTAGGAAGCCGTAGGTATGCTCCCTGGCTACTGTTAGTTGTGTGGTAGATTTAGCTCACGGTCAACTCGAGTTTCCATCACCCGAGAGCTCGTTCGTTATTTATATGTTTCCTACGTTCCCTTGCCATTGGGAACCATGACAGTGTGCCCACTCTTGGGCGACGGCACTGGCACAGGGTCCCTCATAGTACAATGAAGTGTCTCTGGCAGTGGTGGTGCACAACCAACGTCAGACACACCGTCGTAATATGAGGGGCCCTGTGCCAGTACCGCCGCCCACGAGAGAGTTTCCCCCCCCCCAGCTCGACCACTGCTCTACCACTTGCAATGCTTACCTCTCCCTGCTCCACCACTGTGTACTCTGTGCAGTTAAATCCTTCAATGGCACTGCCAATACAAATTTGTTGAAATGATAGATGATAGTTAAAATATACAGGGGCCCTGGCCTCCATTTAGACCAGCTAATACTTTGCGCATACTACCACTGTCTGCTACTCAGCGGAGGAGCCCACCCCTGTACCTAGCTATGCCACCTGTTTATTTATGAACAATTTTTTGGCAGACATTTAGCCCACTTTATTATTTGGGCCTACTAACTTAGTCTGCTACTCATTACAATTTTCCGACACTGAGCAAAGCAATATCGCCTGTTTATTTATGAACAATTTTTTGGCAGACATTTAGCTCACTTTATTATTTGGGCCTACTAACTGTGTCTGCCACTCATTACAGTTTTCCTCCACTGAACAAAGCAATGCCGCCTGTTTAGTCCTGTTACCACATTTGAACTGCATTTAGCCTACTTACTTATTTGGGCCTACTCACTGTGTCAGCCACTCCTTACAGTTGTCCTCCGCTGAACAAAGCAATGCTGCCTGTTTAGTCCTGTTACCAATTTTGAACTGCATTTAGCCTACTTACTTATTTGGGCCTACTCACTGTGTCAGCCACTCCTTACAGTTGTCCTCCGCTGAACAAAGCAATGCCGCCTGGTTATTATTATTATTATTATTTATTTATTTATATAGCACCATTGATTCCATGGTGCTGTACATGAGAAGGGGTTACATACAAGTTACAGATATCACTTACAGTAAACAAACTAACGATAACGGACTGATACAGAGATGCTTACTTATTTAGGCCTACTCACTGTGTCAGCCACTCCTTACAGTTGTCCTGCGCTGAAGAAAGCAATGCCGCCAGTTTAGTCCTGTTACCAATTTTGAACTGCATTTAGCCTACTTACTTATTTGGGCCTTCTAATCGTGTCTGCCCCTCATTTCAGTTGTCCTCCACTGAACAAAGCAATGCTGCCAGTTTAGTCCTGTTACCAATTTTGAACTGTATTTAGCCTTCTTACTTATTTGGGCCTACTCACTGTATCAGCCACTCCTTACAGTTGTCCTCCGCTGAACAAAGCAATACCGCCAGTTTAGTCTTGTGTCCCAATTTTGAACTGCATTTACATAGTTACATAGTTACATAGTTATTAAGGTTGAAGGAAGACTGTAAGTCCATGTAGTTCAACCCATAGCCTAACCTAACATGCCCTAACATGTTGATCCAGGGGAAGGCAAAAAAAACCCATGTGGCAAAGAGTAACTCCACCATGGGGAAAAAAATTCCTTCCCGACTCCACATAAGGCAATCAGACTAGTTCCCTGGATCAACGCCTTATCAAGGAATCTAGTGTATATACCCTGTAACATTATACTTTTCCAGAAAGGTATCCAGTCCCCTCTTAAATTTAATTAATGAATCACTCATTACAACATCATACGGCAGAGAGTTCCATAGTCTCACTGCTCTTACAGTAAAGAATCCGCGTCTGTTATTATGCTTAAACCTTCTTTCCTCCAGACGTAGAGGATGCCCCCTTGTCCCTGTCTCAGGTCTATGATTAAAAAGATCATCAGAAAGGTCTTTGTACTGTCCCCTCATATATTTATACATTAACATAAGATCACCCCTTAGTCTTCGTTTTTCCAAACTAAATAGCCCCAAGTGTAATAACCTATCTTGGTATTGCAGACCCCTCAGTCCTCTAATAACCTTGGTCGCTCTTCTCTGCACCCGCTCCAGTTCAGCTATGTCTTTCTTATACACCGGAGACCAGAACTGTGCACAGTATTCTAAGTGTGGTCGAACTAGTGACTTGTATAGAGGTAAAATTATGTTCTCCTCATGAGCATCTATGCCTCTTTTAATACATCCCATTATTTTATTTGCCTTTGTAGCAGCTGCCTGACACTGGCCACTGAATATGAGTTTGTCATCCACCCATACACCCAGGTCTTTTTCATTGACGGTTTTGCCCAGAGTTTTAGAATTAAGCACATAGTTATACATCTTATTACTTCTACCCAAGTGCATGACCTTACATTTATCCCCATTAAAGCTCATTTGCCATTTATCAGCCCAAGCTTCTAGTTTACATAAATCATCCTGTAATATAAAATTGTCCTCCCCTGTATTGATTACCCTGCAGAGTTTAGTGTCATCTGCAAATATTGAAATTCTACTCTGAATGCCCCCTACAAGGTCATTAATAAATATGTTAAAAAGAAGAGGGCCCAATACTGACCCCTGTGGTACCCCACTGCTAACCGTGACCCAGTCCGAGTGTGCTCCATTAATAACCACCCTTTGTTTCCTATCCCTGAGCCAGCTCTCAACCCACTTACACATATTTTCCCCTATCCCCATTACTCTCATTTTATGTAACAACCTTTTGTGTGGCACCGTATCAAAAGCTTTGGAAAAGTCCATATATACTACGTCCACTGGGTTCCCTTGGTCCAGTCCGGAACTTACCTCTTCATAGAAGCTGATCAAATTAGTCTGACATGAACGGTCCCTAGTAAACCCGTGCTGATACTGGGTCATGAGGTTATTCCTCTTCAGATACTCCAGTATAGCATCCCTTAGAATGCCCTCCAGGATTTTACCCACAGTAGAGGTTAAACTTACTGGCCTATAATTACCGAGTTCAGTTTTTGCCCCTTTTTTGAATATTGGCACCACATTTGCTATACGCCAGTCCTGTGGTACAGACCCTGTTATTATGGAGTCTTTAAAGATTAAAAATAATGGTCTATCAATGACTGTACTTAGTTCCTGCAGTACTCGGGGGTGGATCCCATCCGAGATTTGTCAATTTTAGTTATTTTTAGACGCCGCTGTACTTCCTGCTGGGTTAAGCAGGTGACATTTAATGGGGAATTATTATCACTAGTCATATTGGCTGCCATGGGATTTTCTTTTGTAAATACTGATGAAAAAAAGTCATTTAGCATATTGGCTTTTTCCTCATCCTCATCCACCATTTCACCCAGACTATTTTTAAGGGGGCCAACACTGTCATTTTTTAGTTTCTTACTATTTATATAGTTAAAGAATATTTTGGGATTATTTTTACTCTCTCTGGCAATGAGTCTCTCTGTCTCAATCTTTGCTGCCTTGATTTGCTTTTTACAGAATTTATTTAATTTTCTGTATTTATTTAATGCCTCCTCACTACCTGCTTCCTTTAATCCTCTAAATGCTTTCTTTTTGTCCCTTATTGCGCCCCTTACAGCTCTATTTAGCCATATTGGTTTCCTCCTATTTCTAGTATGTTTACTCCCATACGGTATATACTGTGCACAGGTCCTATCCAGGATGCTAATAAATGTCTCCCATTTTCTTTGTGTATTTTTGTGTCTCAGGATATCGTCCCAGTTAATTGCACCAAGATCCTCTCTCATCCGTTGGAAATTTGCCCTCCTGAAGTTTAGTGTCCTTGTCACCCCCCTTCTACACATCTTATTAAAGGTTACATGAAAACTTATTATTTTGTGATCACTATTCCCCAAGTGACCCCCAACCCTTATATTTGCTATGCGGTCTGGCCTGTTGGTTAATATTAGGTCTAGCAGTGCCCCCCTCCTTGTTGGGTCCTGAACCAGTTGTGAAAGGTAATTGTCTCTCATAGTTGTCAAAAACCGATTACCTTTGCTGGAACTGCAGGTTTCTGTTCCCCAATCTATTTCAGGATAGTTGAAGTCCCCCATAATAATGACTTCTCCTTGAGTCGCAGCTTCATCTATTTGCTTTACGAGGATATTCTCCATTGCTTCCATTAGTTTTGGAGATTTATAACAAACCCCTATCAGTAATTTATTATTTCTTCCCCCTCCCCTTATCTCCACCCACAGAGACTCTACATTTTCATTAGATTCACCTATATTATCACGCCGGATGGGTTTTAAGGTCGATTTTACATACAGACACACCCTACCCCCTCGCTTATCTGTACGGTCATTTCTGAAAAGGCTATAGCCCTGCAAGTTAACAGCCCAGTCATGGCTCTCATCCAGCCACGTCTCAGATATCCCCACCATGTCATAATTATGCTCCAACAACATTAGTTCTAATTCATCCATTTTGTTGGCATTTAGCCTACTTACTTATTTGGGCCTACTCACTGTGTCAGCCTCTCATTACAATTGTCCTCCACTGAACAAAGCAATGCCGCCTGTTTAGTTCTGTTACCACATTTGAACTGCATTTAGCCCACTTTATTATTTGGGCCTATATCTGTGTTTCCTCCTCATCCTGCCTATTGCCCAGCCACTGGTAGATGAGTCTGCTGGTACATTGACCCAGACAACTACATTCCCCTTGCACTCTACACTGCCAGAATCTGACCCTGCTGAAAGTCAGGTTACCCTTCCCGCATACTATACTGTTGTGAATTCCATTCTGGAGCTCCCTCCTGTGGTTGCTGATGGTGTTTTTGTGAGTTCTGCCCTTGGGCTCCCTCTGGTGGTTTTGAGTGGAGCTGCTGCTCCTTTGGGTGGCTGTAGCAGCTGCCTTCACTAATCGCCTTGCCTGGGTTTGTTATTTAAACCTGCTCTGGGCTTTAGTTCATGCCAGCTGTCAATGTTCTTGGTTGGATTTGGTTCTCTCATTGGATTTCTCATATGGCCTGTCTTTGTCAGCAAAAGATAAGTTTTTGCTAGTCCTTGTTTGTCCATTTGTTTTGGACTTTATTACTCTGCAAATATGTCTCTTTTTGTCCAGCTTGTCACTATGTCATATTCAGGCTAGCTGGAAGCTCTGGGAAAGCAGATTTGCCCCTCCACACCATGAGTCGGTGTGGAGTTCATTTTTGTAAACTCTGCGTGGATTTTTTAGTTTTTAATACTGACCGCACAGTATCCTTTTCTCTCTGTCTATCAAGTTTAGTATTGGCCTCCTTTGCTGAAACCTGATTTCATTTCTGTGTACGTCATTTCCCTCTCCACTCACAGTCAATATTTTTGGGGGCTATCTTTCTTTCTGGGGTTTTCTCTGAGGCAAGATAGCTTTCTATTTCCTTCTTTAGGGGTAGTTAGTTCTTAGGCTGTGAAGAGGTGTCTAGGGAGAGTCAGGAACATCCCACGGCTATTACTAGTGTTGTTGTTAGGATTAGGGACTGCGGTCAGTAGAGATACCACCTTCTCAGAGCTCGTCCCATGTTGCGTTTTAGCCACCAGGTCATATCAGTGCGGCCTCTTAACCACCAGGTCATAACAGTACAGCTGGCCCACAATGTGTTAAATGCATCTCAAAAGAGGGAAAAGAAAGTTCTGAGTCATTTTTTTTTCCTTTGTAGCTTGTTTTGTCTTTTTTTTCCCCTTAATCTCTGGGTGGTTCAGGATTTTGGTGCTGATATGGAGGTTCAGTGTCTGTCCTTGCGCGTGGATCAACTCACTGCAAGGGTACAGAGTATCCAAGATTATGTTGTCCAGACTCCAGGATTAGAGACTAGAATTCCTATTCCTGATTTATTTTCTGGGGATAGATCGAAATTTTTGAACTTTAAAAATAATTGCAGATTGTTTTTTGCTCTGAGACCCCGTTCCTCTGGTGACCCTATTCAGCAGGTGAAGATTGTTATTTCCTTGCTGCGTGGCGACCCGCAGGACTGGGCATTCTCCCTTGAGCCAGGAAATCCTGCATTGCTCAATATTAACGCATTTTTTCAAGCGCTCGGTTTGCTGTATGACAAGCCTAATTCTGTGGATCTGGCAGAAAAAACTTTGCTGGCTCTGTGTCAGGGTCAGGAAGCAGCAGAAGTATACTGCCAGAAATTTAGAAAGTGGTCTGTGCTCACAAAATGGAAAACAGCATTTAATACGCCCGAAGGCCACTTTGAATATCTTGTGATGCCATTCGGGCTCTCTAATGCTCCATCGGTATTTCAGTCCTTTATACATGATATCTTCCGGAATTATCTGAATAAATTCATGATTGTGTATTTGGATGATATTTTGGTGTTTTCCGATGATTGGAGTCTCATGTGAAGCAAGTTAGGATGGTATTTCAGGTCCTTCGTGCTAATGCGTTGTTTGTGAAGGGGTCTAAGTGCCTCTTTGGAGTTCAGAAGGTTTCTTTTTGGGGTTTCATTTTTTCTCCCTCGGCTATTGAAATGGACCCTGTTAAAGTCCAGGCCATTCATGATTGGACTCAACCCACATCTGTAAAGAGCCTTCAGAAATGTTTGGGCTTTGCTAATTTTTATCGCCGCTTTATTGCTAATTTTTCTAGTGTGGTGAAGCCTCTGACCGATTTGACGAGGAAGGGCGCTGATGTGATGAATTGGTCCTCTGCGGCTGTTGAGGCCTTTCAGGAGCTTAAACGTCGTTTTACTTCTGCCCCTGTGTTGCGTCAGCCAGATGTTTCTCTCCCTTTTCAGGTTGAGGTTGATGCTTCTGAGATTGGGGCAAGGGCCGTTTTGTCTCAGAGAAATTCTGATGGCTCTTTGATGAAACCATGTGCTTTCTTCTCCAGAAAGTTTTCGCCTGCTGAGCGTAATTATGATGTCGGCAATCGGGAGTTGTTGGCTATGAAGTGGGCATTTGAGGAGTGGCGACATTGGCTTGAGGGAGCCAAGCATCGCGTGGTGGTCTTGACTGATCATAAGAATCTGATTTACCTCGAGTCTGCTAAGCGGTTGAATCCTAGACAAGCTCGGTGGTCTCTGTTTTTCTCCCATTTTGATTTTGTGGTCTCGTATATTCCGGGATCTAAGAATGTAAAGGCTGATGCCCTTTCTAGGAGTTTTTTGCCTGATTCTCCGGGAGTTCTTGAGCCGGCTGGGATCCTCAAGGAGGGGGTGATTCTTTCTGCCATCTCTCCTGATTTGCGGCGGGTACTTCAGGAGTTTCAGGCTGATAAACCTGACCGCTGTCCAGTGGGGAAACTGTTTGTTCCTGATAGATGGACTAGCAGGGTAATTTCTGAGGTTCATTGTTCGGTGTTGGCTGGTCACCCTGGGATTTTCAGTACCAGAGATTTGGTGGCTAGGTCCTTTTGGTGGCCTTCCTTGTCGCGGGATGTGCGTTCGTTTGTGCAGTCCTGTAGGACCTGTGCTCGGGCTAAGCCTTGCTGTTCCCGTGCCAGTGGGTTGCTTTTGCCTTTGCCTATTCCTGAGAGGCCCTGGACGCATATTTCCATGGATTTTATTTCTGATCTTCCTGTTTCTCAGAAGATGTCTGTCATCTGGGTGGTTTGTGACCGGTTTTCTAAGATGGTCCATTTGGTACCGTTGCCTAAGTTGCCTTCCTCCTCTGATTTGGTTCCATTATTTTTTCAGCATGTGGTTCGTTTGCATGGTATTCCGGAGAATATTGTGTCTGACAGAGGTTCCCAGTTCGTTTCTAGGTTTTGGCGGTCCTTTTGTGCTAGAATGGGCATTGATTTGTCTTTTTCTTCAGCATTCCATCCTCAGACAAATGGCCAAACGGAGCGAACCAATCAGACCTTGGAAACCTATTTGAGATGCTTCGTGTCTGCTGATCAGGATGATTGGGTGACCTTTTTGCCGTTGGCCGAGTTTGCCCTTAATAATCGGGCTAGTTCGGCTACCTTGGTTTCGCCTTTCTTTTGTAACTTTGGTTTTCATCCTCGTTTTTCTTCGGGGCAGCTTGAGTCTTCTGACTGTCCTGGTGTGGATTCTGTGGTGGACAGGTTGCAGCAAATTTGGACTCATGTGGTGGACAATTTGACGTCTCAGGAAAAGGCTCAACGTTTTGCTAACCGTCGTCGGTGTGTTGGTCCCCGGGCTTTGTGTTGGGGATTTGGTCTGGTTGTCCTCTCGTCATGTTCCTGTGAAGGTTTCTTCCCCTAAGTTCAAGCCTTGCTTTATTGGGCCTTATAAGATTTCTGTAATTATCAATCCGGTGTCTTTTCGTTTGGCCCTTCCAGCTTCTTTTTCCATTCATAATGTGTTCCATAGATCCTTGTTGCGGAGATATGTGGTACCTATGGTTCCCTCCGTTGATCCTCCTGCTCCGGTGTTGGTTGAGGGGGAATTGGAATATGTGGTGGAGAAGATTTTGGATTCTCATTTTTCGAGGCGGAAGCTTCAGTATCTGATCAAGTGGAAGGGTTATGGCCAGGAGGATAATTCTTGGGTTGTTGCCTCCGATGTTCATGCTGCCGATTTGGTTCGTGCTTTCCAGTTGGCTCGTCCTGATCGGCCTGGGAGCTCTCGTGAGGGTTCGGTGACCCCTCCTCAAGGGGGGGTGCTGTTGTGAATTCCGTTCTGGAGCTCCCTCCTGTGGTTGCTGATGGTGTTTTTGTGAGTTCTGCCCTTGGGCTCCCTCTGGTGGTTTCAAGTGGAGCTGCTGCTCCTTTGGGTGGCTGTAGCAGCTGCCTTCACTAATCGCCTTGCCTGGGTTTGTTATTTAAACCTGCTCTGGGCTTTAGTTCATGCCAGCTGTCAATGTTCTTGGTTGGATTTGGCTCTCTCCTTGGATTTCTCATATGGCCTGTCCTTGTCAGCAAAAGATAAGTTTTTGCTAGTCCTTGTTTGTTCATTTGTTTTGAACTTTATTGCTCTGCAAATATGTCTCTTTTTGTCCAGCTTGTCACTATGTCATATTCAGGCTAGCTGGAAGCTCTGGGAAAGCAGATTTGCCCCTCCACACCATGAGTCGGTGTGGAGTTCATTTTTGTAAACTCTGCGTGGATTTTGTAGTTTTTAATACTGACCGCACAGTATCCTTTTCTCTCTGTCTATCAAGTTTAGTATTGGCCTCCTTTGCTGAAACCTGATTTCATTTCTGTGTACGTCATTTCCCTCTCCACTCACAGTCAATATTTGTGGGGGCTACCTTTCCTTTTGGGGTTTTCTCTGAGGCAAGATAGCTTTCTATTTCCTTCTTTAGGGGTAGTTAGTTCTTAGGCTGTGAAGAGGTGTCTAGGGAGAGTCAGGAACATCCCACGGCTATTACTAGTGTTGTTGTTAGGATTAGGGACTGCGGTCAGTAGAGATACCACCTTCTCAGAGCTCGTTCCATGTTGCGTTTTAGCCACCAGGTCATATCAGTGCGGCCTCTTAATCACCAGGTCATAACACTATACCACCTTACACAGGGACAAAGAGGAAGGTGCAGATGAAAGTGTAGGTTCCTTCATCAGGTGGGGGGCATACTCGTTGGCGACGTCACTGGCACAGATCCCCTCATAGTACGGAAAAGTGTCTCTGCCGGTGGGAGGTGCCACCAGCCGTCAAACACACTGCCGTAATATGAGGAGCCCTGTGCCAGTGCCAATGCCAACGAGTGGGCTCCCACTGCTTGCTCAGGATCACAGCACTTGCAAAGTTGAAATACTTACCTCTCCCTGCTCCACCGCTGTGACGTATTCCGCGTTTCCTGGGCCCACGAAAAACTTGAGCCAGCCCTACCCCCCCACAACTTTAGCCAAATGACCCCCAGTTTTCAATGCCAAACTATTATTATAAAGTAAATTAAGATTGACAAGCCTCAGTAATAAGAATTGATGCTTTTGGCATTAAAATGGGCACTGTAGGTGTTTTCCTGGCCTCCACTCACTGCCGACTTTGATTCCCCATTGACTTGCATTGGGTTTCGTGTTTCAGTCGGCCCCCGACTTTTCGCAATAATCGTCCGATTTCACCCGACACAACTTTTCACAAAGTCGGGTTTCGCGAAACCCGACTCGATCCCAAAAAAGTAAAAGTCGCTCAACTCTAGTCAGCAGTCTTCATTATGAATACCTAATCAGAGCACAACATAAAGACTCCCCCACAGGCCCATCCTGAAGCATCACATATAATTGACTCAAAACTGAAAATAAAGATTAAACAACAACCAGAAGACGAACTCATGAACCAACTTATCATTTTAATCAGTATAACAGCGCCGATGTAATACTATTGTAGGAACTCAAGGATTCTGATAGCATGGGGCAATGAACAGACAGAGACGGGTTTTTTTAGTGCAAATAGTGTATTTGAACAACAGCAATAACACCCAAAACAATATACTGATAACCCACAGTGTCCTGAAATGAAACGAGTCCTAGAAACATATACAGCAAATCGGCAGAGTTCTTAAGGCAGAGTCCTCAGCAAGGTGAATGTGATAGGTGACGTGGTGCAGATCCAAACACTGTCGGCACAGAAATAGTCAAATCCAGGTATGAAGTAAACACAGGGAAGTCCAGAACAAGTCCACAAGTTCATCCCAGGTGTGGCATGAACACGGGTAAGTCCAGAAACTAGTTCACAAGTTGATCCCAGATGTGGCATAAACACGGGTAAGTTCAGAAACAGGTTCACCTTAAAGTATTATACTCGTGTTGTTTCCAACAGCTCCCACCGGAGGGAGTAAATGAAGGGTTAAGTAGCAACACACAGTCCCGAAACAAGTCCCGAAACAAAGTTCAAAAACACAGTTCTTACCAGAAGGAGTGAACCGAGGGTTAAGTTCCAAGTCAGCAGACTAATGATAACATAGAGAGTGTAGCTTACAAATGCAGGAAATGTCCAGAGCCAGAGGTAGAGACACACTCAGAACCAGCAGCTGAGCTGAAGGAGAACAGAATCAGAATACTCCAGCAAAGAGGCTGACACCTGACCCGGGTTTTAAACAAACGAACAGGAAGTAGGGCAGACAAAAACAGCAAACTCCATCTTAACAAAGGCCAAAATCATTCACAAGGTGACTTAGAAAACCCGGAATACTGACAGCCGACCTGACACTCTGTAGGTTACTGTGCACAATTCTGCTGACAGGTTCCCTTTAATGATCTACAAAAAACCCTTCATACATTTACTATAGCAATTGGCAAATCCTAGAAAACGTTGCACTGCTTTAAGGACACTGGTTGAATCGTATCAATTCTAACCTGCACTTTCACAGGATCCATCTTAAACCCTTCAGCAGATACAATAAACCCCAGGAATGAAAATTAAAATTCTTGAAAAGAAAAAGTACATCTTCTCCAATTTAGCACACAAAGAATTTTCCCTGACCTTATGTAAGGCAAAACGGACATAGTGAGAATCCAGATAAGGATAAAAAATTGAAGGTTAGCTAGATAAATCACAAACACCTTCCAATAATACCAGAAAAAAGTCATTCATAAAGTTTTGAAATACCAATGGCGCATTGGTTAACCCAACAACCTTTTTCAAATACACCCTCAGATGTTAAAGAAGTCTTTTTCCACTCATCACCCTTCCAAATACGTATCAAATGATAAGGCTTAAAGTCAAGTTTAGAAAACCATTTAGCCCCTGTAAGCTGATTATATAGATCACGGATGAGTGGAAGTGGGTAAGTAATCTTAACAGTAATTTTGTTCAATTCACAGAAATTGAGGCAAGGACTGAGGCCACCTTCTTTCTTTTTAACAAAGAAAAACCCAGCAGCTACAGGCGAGCAGGAAGGACTTATATGACCTTTCCATAAATTTTTCTTCACATATTATTTTATGGTGCTACGTTCAGGACCCTTTTAATTATACAGTCAGGTTTTAGGTAATTTGGCATTAGGGATAAGATTTATAGCACAATCATAAAGATGATGGTAGGTTCTCTGCCTCTTTCTTGGAGAACACATCTCCGAAGTCTTTCAGGTACCCCGGCAGACCCTTTTAAATAGACAGGTAGAGCAAATTTGTACAGACTTATGACAATCGGGACTCCACTCCAATATCATTCTGACACCAATTGATAACAGGATTGTGAATATAAAGCTATGGAAACCCCAATAAATTTTCCAAAACAGAGCAGAAGATGGACTCAGAGTGAAGTGTTCCCACTCTCAGTGTGAACTCCATCGCTGTCAGCTGGACAAAGTTCTAGAGTAATGGTGTCTTTTCAGTCACGACAATGTGAATGGGTCTTTTCAATCTAACCACCTCTAATCCTAATTTAAGAACCAGTCCTGAAACAATGAAGTTGGCTGCAGAACCACAGTCAATGAAAGCAAATACAGATACCCACAGGCTCTCTAAACATAGTTCTAAGGGTATGTTTCCACGGTAAGTAAACGCTGCTTGTTTGACGCTGCAGTGTCAAACAAGCAGCGTCCAGATGTTCCAGCATAGTGGAGGGGATTTTATGAAATCCCGTCTCCACTATGCGTGGAAACCCGCACGCGGCGGCCCTGCGACTCCGGACATGCTGCGCGTCTTTTCAGATCGCAGCATGTTCGTACACCTTGCGGGGACGCAGCGTCCCCGCAAGGCATATCACAGGGCCCTATGGCGAGGGGTGCGATGATCCCGGATGTGTACTGTACACATCCGGCACCATCGCGTCCCAGAAAGGGGGCGGGGCTTAGCGCCGAGCGGCTTCGCCGCTGCGGCGATACCGCCGCACCTCTGGACCGTGGAGCCATACCCTAACACAGTTTTTTATCAGAGGAGTAAAAAGGTACCTGAAAGTCTTGATGCCCTCCTCGACAACCACTCAGACTTAGTCGATTCCCACTGACTTGCTTGATTGAGATTGAGGGCGTACAGTGCAATCTCAAAGAAAATAACCTGCATGGCTATAGTAAAGGCAGAGTTAAAGAATGCACCAACATCTCCTTTCAATAACCCGAGAGCTGGCAGCTCCAACCTCCATCGGTTCCGCCTTCAGGATCGGGGAAAGAAGCCTTGACACTCATCACGCCTCTCCCAAATTCTGCAGTTCAGCTAAATAGCCTGGATCATGGCCTCCTCCAAGTAATAGATTGGAGGATAGAGAGCAAGAGCATCCTTGAGAGTATCTCAGAGGCCTCTGAGCAACTGGCACCTGAGAGCTGCTTTATTCCACAGCACTTCCGTAGACCACTGCCAGAACTCGGTACAGTAATGCTCAGCCATGCGGCCCCCTGTGTCAGAGTCATAATCTTTGTCTCCGTGACCTGGATCCTGTGAGGATCATCATATATTAGCAATAACATGTCAAAAAAGGCAATATTCGAAGATCATTCAGGGGCTTGTGGGGAGAAAGTGAAGGCCCAAGTCTGAGGAACATGATTACTCCCACTCGCTGCGACTCATCCCCTGAAGACCAGGATTACAGGATAAAAAATAACCTAAAGCCCTCACTGAACACCCAGAAATGATCATTCTCCCCTGAAAATTTATCAGCAAGAGTAACTACTGACTTTGGAAATACTAGCTGTACATCAGAAAGTACAGCTGTCATAGCTACTGCCGGCATTGGAGGGTTCTGAGTGACATCCATCGCGTATAAAATTGAACCTGCAGCTGAGACTGAGACGCTTCTAATCTCTGGTGCTCTATAGCCAGATTCTGCACCACCTGGGTCAGGTTCATCACCTGATCACAAAGTTTGCAAATTGATTCTGTGCTGGTGAGAAAGAGAAAAAAATATTTGGGCCAATTGTAATGTGACGGTAATCACTATACACAGACTTATCGTGGGGTAGGGCAGTCAGTCAAGTGGTCCGAGGTCAGTACCAAGAGGGCTTGTAATAGACAGAGGGAAAAGACAACAGCGTATTCAGGAAACAGTAAGCCATCAGAGTGTCAGGAAGTTAGTGGATCAAAACACGGGTTAGTCAAACGGATGGTCAGAAAGTAATTCCAAGATCATCAATGGAGATCAGAATTTAACTCAGAGAACAGAGTAGACAAACACACCACTTGAGCAGAGCTACAATTGGCAGTTGTCAGAGTTCTAAAAAGCCATGTAATTTCCCAGGATAGATGACACCTGGAGGAGATACCACAGACCCAGCCAGATAGTACATCTGAGCTGTCAGTCACAACACTCACACCTCAACCTCAGATTGGGCAGCAGAGCTGTGACTCACAATCCGCACAGCTCAGCCAGCCCTTGATCCCATAAGTTGGCACAGCTGTCATTCACGGCATCCCTAGGACACTTTGACTGGTGGAATCATGACACAAAATTTATACAAGTAAAGATTTTCAAATTAAATCTTTTGCGTATTGAGATTGGATGTGTGATTTAAGCTTTCCATTTGTTTTTTAAGCAGTGTATTTTCTACATAACCATACTCTCTATAATAACTATACTTCCCTTGCACTACTTTTGATAAATTATTTTTATTATTTATTATTATAGCGCCATTTATTCCATGGCGCTTTACATGTAAATCCCAACTTTGTATGACACTTAAAAAAAGGTCAGTTATAATTTGTTGGCAACACCACTTATTTGCTCCACCAACACCTTCATGCAAAGTTTTTGCTGCATTTCTCCATTCTTTTTAAATGTTAATATTACTGTACATTAGGAATCCTGCCATACGTGCTTCTTGTTTCACTATATACCCTATGTAATCATATCTCTTCTTCCGTACATGGAATGAGCAAGATGACTGCGGAATATGACAGCATTAATAACACACAGGCAGCCATTCCAAGTCTTCAGTGGTATGTGGTCTAATTTTGGATCTGGAAGCTCTGTTAGATTACATGAGCATCTAAATTTCACACTCACAGCTGGAACTGTTAAATACAACATTGAAAAAAAGATTTAATGTACAGTAGGATTATGCTCCTGCTAGGAAAGTCTTTAAGGTATGTGTTCGAAAAAAAGAAACGAGGACAAAAGAGTAATTAGGGAACATTTATATAATCATTTATGAAAAGTACCTATATGTGGGAAACAGGAGGTCGATAGAAATTCCCAAGTAAGAGTTCTAAATAAAACATGAACAATATAGTATGGTTTATTAAACCAGTTGTCCAAGATAAGAGCTGTACTGAAGATCCATTGAAGTCGAGACTCTTCAGAACATGGTTCTTCGAATCTAGAGCCCTTTTCTTGGAAACTCTGGAAGTTCCAGCAGTGGGATAATTAAATTATTGCCAATGCTGTGGATGTTGGATATCTTTTGATTTTAGGAATTTCCTTACATTGCAATTCCAGACACAACACATGGACAAAAATGGCACAGTTTCTGCAAATAATCAGATTTTTTTTTAATTCTTGGACAACCATTTTACGATTGTTTCCCACAGTACAATGTGAGCCAGTTTACCTGGATATATGTTGAATCTGTTTTTGACTTATGAAGAAGGATAACATGTTGAAGGCTGGAAATTCCACCACCACTGGTCCCTAGAGTGAGTCCCATCTGAATAAAGCAGGGAACAGGGATAAAGCATATGAGCCTCCACGCCATTCATTTTTTGTGGAGCAGTTGGAGATAGCTGAGTACAATGCTCATCTTATCTGAGGCAGTCCCATAGAAAAATGGCTGCAAACAGCTGAAACGCGTTGTGTGATTAGTTTTTTTTTTTTTCTCGGTTTGAATACAATGTTATCTACAAGCAATCTGAAATTTCTTCACCTTGATTTCTCTCAGTGGCAAAGACACGCCATTCTCTGGCTCTCCTGTCTGACATATCACATTCAATTATGCCTTCTTCCTGACATTAACCATTAATTCTCAAAGAGACTAACACTTTCTGTTCTGCAGAGATCACTTTCCAGTAGTTATCTCTTGATCACAACAGGCAGGATTAAAATGAAATGTGTCACATATAGATCAGTGCCACATGAGACTCCAATGTGACCGCTTCTCACACTTACTCACATACCCATCACAATAGGCTGACAATTAGCTAAGCGCACTCAGCAACCAGTTCACACATCCACACCACACTTCTTGTTGCCATCCCTTATATTTTGATAAGCCAATGAGATCCCTGTCCTGGGTGTCGCTCTAGTATACACACACATCGAACTTTCTCAAGCACCTGATAGGTACTCTTGTACTCTGGTATATACCGGGTAACACAACCAGGCTATACTTTGCATCTTCAAAATTCTAGATCCATTTAGAGCAGCAAGGAACGAATATTAGTTTAGATTTAATATATGAAAAAAATGGTACAAAACTGTGAAACATAAAGGGCTAAAGAAAAAAGGCTGAACAATTTGTAGAGTCAATACGTATTAAAAAGGCTGTGCGGCACTCCAGTATTAAAGGATGCACGAATAGGATACTACTCCAAAATAGTCTAAAAATAGATTCGGCATTGCCAAATAAGATGCAGTAAATTTGAAAATATTTTAGTAACATAGGTATATCCACTGTATGAAAACTTTGACGTTTTGGCCAAAACCAGGCCTTCATCATAACTATAAATGGCAAACAACAAAAAAATTGTCAATTTAATATATAAGTTCAATACAGAGATAAAGACCATAACATACAGCATACCGTACATAACGAAAATAATCCAAAAATAAAAATTATTTTTGCATATACATATCAACATTAATGACCAATTCATTATATAGCAGGAGCAGCTAGATCAACAACTACACTGTGTGGAACACTAGAGCTGACATATCTCAATTTATAGAAAAAACAAACAAATAGAATCTGATATTGACTCAGAAGCATATAAAACAAAAAAAGAAAATTGTTTAAGAAGTGCAAAGAAAAGGAGGATAACATAAAATTTCCTCAGCTCTTGAAAACGACATAAGTAGGTCAGGTACAACTGAACTATAAAAAAGTACAAACGTTTTCAGCATCCTGATATACAGTGAAAATATAGGAATAATCAGAACTCAGCACAATTCAGTCCAACAGATCTATAAACCACACTAGGTGGTACTCACCAATAGGGTTGAGCGACTTTCATTTTTTTAAGATCGAGTCGGGTTTTGCGAAACCCGACTTTGTCCAAAGTCGAGTCGAGTGCAGTCGGCCGATTATCGCTAAAAGTCGGGGATCGACCGAAACACGAAACCCAATGCAAGTCAATAGGGAAGCATAGTCGGCAGTGAGTGGAGGCCAGGAAAACACCTACAGTGCCCATTTTAATGCCAAAAACATCCATTCTTGTTTCTGAAGCTTGTCAATCTTAATTAACTTTATAATAATAGTTGGGCATTGGAAATTGGGGGTCATTTGGCAAAAGTTGTGGGGGGTAGGGCTGGTTCAAGGTTTTAGTGGGCCCAGGAAACGTGGACTACGTCACGGCGGTGGAGCAGTGAGAGGAAAGTATGTCAAGTTTGCAAGTGCTGTGATCCTAAGCAAGCAGGGGGGGCCCACTCGTTGGCATTGGCACTGGCACAGGGCCCCTCAAAGTACAGCGGTGTGTTTGCACGGCGGGGGCGCCTCCCACCAGCAGCGACACTTTTGCGTACTCTGAGGGGCCCTGTGCCAGTGACGTCGCCAACGAGTATGCCCCCCACCTGATGAAGGAACCTGCACTTTCATCTGCACCTTCCTCTTTGTCCCTCTGTAAGGTGGTATAACATGCGGGAAGGGGAACCTTACTTTCAGCAGGGTCAGATTCTGGCTGTGTAGAGTGCAAGGCGAATGTAGTGGTCTAGGTCAATGTACCAGCAGACTCATCTAGCAGTGGCTGGGCAATGGGCAGGATGAGGAGGAAACACAGATATAGGGCCAAAGAATAAAGTAGGCTAAATGCAGTTCAAAATTGGTAACAGGACTAAACAGGCGGCATTGCTTTGTTCAGTGGAGTAGCAAACCCAGGAGCAGCAGACACTGTTTTAAGGGCCCAACCACACTAGTAGGCCAAATGCAGTTTAATATCTGCTACTATAGGCCAAAAGCCTAAAGACTGAAGCTCAGCTTTATACAGTGGAGGACAACACCAGGGAGCGGCAGACACCGTTAGTAGGCCGTAACCACCAATTTTTTGTTAAAAAAGCACTTAATCAGAGCCAGAAGGTTGAAGCTCAGACAAGGCAACCTGGAGGAGAACACCAAGGAGGAGGAGAACACTCAGGAGGAGGACAACACTCAGGAGCGGCAGACACCGTTAGTAGGCCCTAACCACCAATTTATTTAAAGAAAGCACTTAATGAGAGCCAGAAGGTTGAAGCTCAGATTTATACAGTGGAGGACAACACCAGGGAGCGGCAGACACCGTTAGTAGGCCCCAACCAATGTTGAAGGCCAAATGCAGTTTAATATCTGATACTATAGGCCGAAAGCCTAAAGACTGAAGCTCAGCTTTATACAGTGGAGGACAACACCAGGGAGCGGCAGACACCGTTAGTAGGCCCTAACCACCAATTTATTTAAAGAAAGCACTTAATGAGAGCCAGAAGGTTGAAGCTCAGATTTAGACAGTGGAGGACAACACCAGAAAGCGGCAGACACCGTTAGTAGGCCCTAACCACCAATTTATTTAAAGAAAGCACTTAATGAGAGCCAGAAGGTTGAAGCTCAGATTTAGACAGTGGAGGACAACACCAGGGAGTGGCAGACACCGTTAGTAGGCCCTAACCACCAATTTATTTAAAGAAAGCACTTAATGAGAGCCAGAAGGTTGAAGCTCAGCTTTATACAGTGGAGGACAACACCAGGGAGCGGCAGACACCGTTAGTAGGCCGTAACCACCAATTTTTTAAAAAACAGCACTTAATGAAAGCCAGAAGGTTGAAGCTCAGATTTATACAGTGGAGGACAACACCAGGGAGCGGCAGACACCGATAGTAGGCCCTAACCACCAATTTATTTAAAAAACAGCACTTAATGAGAGCCAGAAGGTTGAAGCTCAGATTTATACAGTGGAGGACAACACCAGGGAGCGGCAGACACCGTTAGTAGGCCCTAACCACCAATTTATTTAAAGAAAGCACTTATTGAGAGCCAGAAGGTTGAAGCTCAGATTTATACAGTGGAGGACAACACCAGGGAGCGGCAGACACCGTTAGCAGGCCCTAACCACCAATTTATTTAAAGAAAGCACTTAATGAGAGCCAGAAGGTTGAAGCTCAGATTTATACAGTGGAGGACAACACCAGTGAGCGGCAGACACCGTTAGTAGGCCCTAACCACCAATTTATTTAAAGAAAGCACTTAATGAGAGCCAGAAGATTGAAGCTCAGATTTAGACAGTGGAGGACAACACCAGGGAGCGGCAGACACCGTTAGTAGGCCCTAACCACCAATTTTTTAAAAAACAGCACTTAATGAGAGCCAGAAGGTTGAAGCTCAGATTTATACAGTGGAGGACAACACCAGGGAGCGGCAGACACCGTTAGTAGGCCCTAACCATCAGTTTATTTAAAAAACAGCACTTAATGAGAGCCAGAAGGTTGAAGCTCAGATTTAGACAGTGGAAGACAACACCAGGGAGCGGCAGACACCGTTAGTAGGCCCTAACCACCAATTTATTTAAAGAAAGCACTTAATGAGAGCCAGAAGGTTGAAGCTCAGATTTATACAGTGGAGGACAACACCAGGGAGCGGCAGACACCGTTAGTAGGCCCTAACCATCAGTTTATTTTAAAAAAAAAAGCACTTAATGAGAGCCAGAAGGTTGAAGCTCAGATTTAGACAGTGGAGGACAACACCAGGGAGCGGCAGACACCGTTAGTAGGCCCTAACCACCAATTTATTTAAAGAAAGCACTTAATGAGAGCCAGAAGGTTGAAGCTCAGATTTATACAGTGGAGGACAACACCAGGGAGCGGCAGACACCGTTAGTAGGCCCTAACCATCAGTTTATTTAAAAAACAGCACTTAATGAGAGCCAGAAGGTTGAAGCTCAGATTTAGACAGTGGAGGACAACACCAGGGAGCGGCAGACACCGTTAGTAGGCCCTAACCACCAATTTATTTAAAGAAAGCACTTAATGAGAGCCAGAAGGTTGAAGCTCAGATTTATACAGTGGAGGACAACACCAGGGAGCGGCAGACACCGTTAGTAGGCCCTAACCACCAATTTATTTAAAGAAAGCACTTAATGAGAGCCAGAAGGTTGAAGCTCAGATTTATACAGTGGAGGACAACACCAGGAAGCGGCAGACACCGTTAGTAGGCCCTAACCACCAATTTATTTAAAGAAAGCACTTAATGAGAGCCAGAAGGTTGAAGCTCAGATTTATACAGTGGAGGACAACACCAGGGAGCGGCAGACACCGTTAGTAGGCCGTAACCACCAATTTTTTAAAAAACAGCACTTAATGAGAGCCAGAAGGTTGAAGCTCAGATTTAGACAGTGGAGGACAACACCAGGGAGCGGCAGACACCGTTAGTAGGCCCTAACCACCAATTTTTTTAAAAAACAGCACTTAATGAGAGCCAGAAGGTTGAAGCTCAGACAAGGCAACCTGGAGGAGAACACCAAGGAGGAGGAGAACACTCAGGAGGAGGACAACACCCAGGAGCGGCAGACACCGTTAGTAGGCCCCAACCACCAATTTTTTTTAAAAAAGCACTTAATGACAGCCAGAAGGTTGAAGCTCAGATTTATACAGTGGAGGACAATTTGAATTAGGGACTGCAGACAGACTTAGTAGGCTGTCCCCTGTGGACCATGCATCCACCACATTAACCCATTGCGCCGTAATGGACACGTAACCTTCCGTGGCCATGCCTACAGGTCCATGCGTCTGTTGTCAGGTGCACCTTTGTACTCACAGATTGCCAGAGTGCATGGACAATGCGGTCTTTTACATGCTGGTGGAGGGTTGGGATGGCTTTTCTCGCAAAAGAAGTGTCGACTGGTTAGCTTGTAGCGTGGTACAGCGTAGTCCATCATGGTTTTATTAATATTAAATAAAATATATAAATAGGCTCTATGAACTTTCAAATAGGTTCCAGGGGTACACGGGCAGCATTGGTGTGGTCAGCAGAGGACGATTGCAAGGAGGGACCGCAGACAGGCTTACTAGGCCTAAAATAACTAAAAATAGGCTCAAGGCACTTAGAGTTATCTCGCAGGGGTACACAGGCAGCATTGTTGTGGTCAGTGGAGGAGGATTGCAAGGAGGGACCGCAGACAGGCTTACTAGGCCTAAAATAACTAAAAATAGGCTCAATGAAGTATTAAATAGGTTACATGGATACACAGGCAGCATTGTGGTCAGTGGAGGAGGATTGCAAGGAGGGACCGCAGACAGGCTTACTAGGCCTAAAATAACTAAAAATAGGCTCAATGCAGTTTTAAATAGGTTACATGGATTCACAGGCAGCATTGTGGTCAGTGGAGGAGGATTGCAAGGAGGGACCGCAGACAGGCTTACTAGGCCTAAAATAACTAAAAATAGGCTCAAGGCACTTAGAGTTATCTCGCAGGGGTACACAGGCAGCATTGGTGTGGTCAGCGGAGGACGATTGCAAGGAGTGTCTGACACAGTTAGTACTCACAAAAAAAAAATAGATGTTAATGTCTCGCAAAACAACAACAACAAAAAAAGTGTGGCATACTTAGGTACTGGGGTGGGCTCATCTGCTGAGTTTCTGACATAGTAATTTGGCAGTACGTATTTACTGGTGTCAATATAGGACACTGACCCAGACTACTTTAACTAGCATCATAGATGTCAACAAATTGGTATTGTCAGTGCCAGGCATTGAATGATGTCAGCGCATAGACTAAACATTGGTGGAGCTGTGAGAGATAATTTTGCACGTGGTAGAGCACAGTTTGAGCTGGGGGGGGTGAACTCTCTTGTGGCCGGCGGTACCGTCCCAGGGCCCCTCATGTTACAACAGTGTGTCTGACGTTGGGTGCGCGCCACCACCGCCAGAGACACTTTATTGTACTATGAGGGACCCAGTGGCAGTGCCGTCGACCAAAAGCGGGCACACCCACCTCTTCAGACAAACGGCACTCTAACGGGTGCTTGCGCCAGGTGGCGAGACCACGGCCCCGTGGGGGGAGTTTTCCCATTGAGAGAGGTGTAAACATGTCGTATGCTGGACAAACAGCTGCTGCAAATTAAGAGATTGGAACACTCAGTAAGACCAGTCCACAAGCAAGACCTTTTATAGGAAAGCTAGGTGTCAGCCGGGAAAGGTGGGGCAAAATAATTTGAAATCCAGGAGTGGTTCATTTTAATGAAGGTTAGATCATCCACATTTTGGGTAGCCAGACGAGTCCTTTTTTCGGTTAATATTGAACCAGCAGCACTGAATACTCTTTCTGATAGCACACTAGCTGCTGGGCAAGCAAGCTCCTGCAATGCATATTCTGCCAATTCAGGCCAGGTGTCTAATTTGGATGCCCAGTAATCAAATGGGAATGACGGTTGAGGGAGAACATCGATAAGGGATGAAAAATAGTTAGTAACCATACTGGACAAATGTTGTCTCCTGTCACTTTGAATAGATGCTGCAGTACCTGTTCTGTCTGCGGTCATTGCGAAATCACTCCACAACCTGGTCAGAAAACCCCTCTGTCCAACGCCACTTCTGATTTGTGCACCTCTAACACCTCTGCCCTGTAGCCCCCTGCAGCTCGTGTGAGAACCATCACCGGCGCTGTGTGCTGGGAATGCCTGAATCAAATGGTCTACAAGAGTAGCTTGTTTGGTTGCTAATATTTGTTCGAGGTTCTCATGTGGCATAATATTTTGCAATTTGCCTTTATAGCGAGGGTCAAGGATGCAGGCCAACCAGTAATCGTCATCGCTCATCATTTTAATAATGCGTGGGTCCCTTTTGAGGATACGTAAGGCATAACCCGCCATGTGGGCCAAAGTTCCAGTTGTCAAATCTGCGGTTGTGCTGGATTGAGGGGCAGTTACAGGCAAATCTACGTCACTTGTCTCCCTTTAAAAAACAGAACCCGGCCTTGCAACGCCACTAATTTCTGTTGGCCCAGGAGAAGCTTCCTCATTAAAAAAGTACTCATCCCCATCATCCTCCTCGTCCTCCTCCTCCTCTTCGCCCGCTACCGCGTCCTCTACACGGCCCTGACCAGACAATGGCTGACTGTCATCAAGGCTTTCCTCTTCCTCGGCTGCAGACGCCTGCTCCTTTATGTGCGTCAAACTTTGCATCAGCAGACGCATTAGGGGGATGCTCATGCTTATTATGGCGTTGTCTGCACTAACCAGCCGTGTGCATTCCTCAAAACACTGAAGGACTTGACACAGGTCTTGTAGCTTCGACCACTGCACACCTGACAACTCCATGTCTGCCATCCAACTGCCTGCCCGTGTATCCTCCCACAAATACATAACAGCACGCCTCTGTTCGCACAGTCTCTGAAGCATGTGCAGTGTGGAGTTCCACCTTGTTGCAACGTCGATGATTAGGCGATGCTGGGGAAGGTTCAAAGAACGCTGATAGTTCTGCATACGGCTGGAGTGTACAGGCGAACGGCGGATATGCGAGCAAAGTCTGCGCACTTTGAGGAGCAGGTCGGGTAACCCCGGATAACTTTTCAGGAAGCACTGCACCACCAGGTTTAAGGTGTGAGCCAGGCAAGGAATGTGTTTCAGTTGGGAAAGGGCTATGGCAGCCATGAAATTCCTTCCATTATCACTCACTACCTTGCCTGCCTCAAGATGTACAGTGCCCAGCCATGACTGAGTTTCTTTCTGCAAGAACTCGGACAGAACTTCCGCGGTGTGTCTGTTGTCGCCCAAACACTTCATTGCCAATACAGCCTGCTGACGCTTGCCACTAGCTGTCCCATAATGGCACACCTGGTGTGCAACAGTGGCAGCTGCGGATGGAGTGGATGTGCGACTGCGGACTGTGGACGAGCTCTCGCTTCTGAAGGAGGACGAGGAAGAGGAGGAGGGGGGCGAACGCCTACAGCCAACTCTTTCCTTGACCGTGGGCTAGGCAGAACTGTCCCAATATTGCTGGCCCCTGTGGACCCTGCATCCACCACATTCACCCAGTGTGCCGTGATGGACACGTAACGTCCCTGGCCATGCCTACTAGTCCATGCATCTGTTGTCAGGTGCACCCTTGTAGTCACAGACTGCCTGAGTGCATGGACGATGCGGTCTTCAACATGCTGTTGGAGGGCTGGGATGGCTTTTCTAGAAAAGAAGTGTCGACTGGGTAGCTCGTAGCGTGGTACAGCGTAGTCCATCAGCGCTTTGAAAGCTTCGCTTTCAACTAACCTGTAGGGCATCATCTCTAATGAGATTAGTCTAGCAATGTGGGCGTTCAAACCCTGTGTACGCGGATGCAAGGATGAGTACTTCCTTTTCCTAACAAGAGTCTCATGTAGGGTGAGCTGGACTGGAGAGCTGGAGATCGTGGAACTAGCGGTGGTGCCGGTGGACATGGCAGACTGAGAGAGGGTTGGAGATGGTATTCTTGCCGGTGCCCTACATGCAGTGTTTCCTACTACGAACCTGGTGATTCCCTGACTGCTTTGGCCTGGAGACAAAAGCTGCACAGATACTGCAGGTGTTGCGGTAAATGGTGGGCTTACAGTGAGGGAAGGGATGTAGCGTTGCTGACTAGCTTCATTGGCCGAGGGTGCTGCAACCTTTAGGCACGTTTGGTAGTTAGTCCAGGCTTGCAAATGCATGTTGGATAAATGTCTATGCATGCAACTTGTATTTAGCCTTTTAAGATTCTGACCTCTGCTTAAGGTAGTTGAACATTTTTGACAGATGACTTTGCGCTGATCATTTGGATGTTGTTTAAAAAAATGCCAGACTGCACTCTTTCTACTATCGGATACCTTTTCAGGCATTGCAGATTGAGCTTCTTTAACCGGATGGCCACGCTGTCCTCCAACTGGTTTTGGTTTTGCCACGCGTTTTTGGCCAGACACGGGCCCGGCAGATGGAACCTGTTGTGATGTTGATGCCTGCTGCGGCTCCTCCTCCTCCTCCACTTCAGAACTACTGCCGCCTGCACCCTGTTCCCCCAATGGCTGCCAATCGGGGTCAACAACTGGGTCATCTATGACCTCCTCTTCTATCTTGTGTGCAACTTCGTCTGTGTCACCGTGTAAGCCGGTGGTAGAGCGTTCGTGACGGGGCACCATAGTCTCAGCTGGGTTTGATTCTGGCTCAGTACACTGCGAGGGCAATGTTCTGGTCTGAGTCAAAGGAACAGCATAGTAATCTGGCTGTGGCTGTGAATCAGTGAACTCCATATCTGATTCAACTTCTAATGGGCATGGCCTGTTAACTGTTTCACTGTCTAACCCAGGAACGGTATGTGTAAAGAGCTCCATGGAGTAACCCATTGTGTCTCCTGACGCATCCTTCTCTTTTGTTCTGGGTGAAGAAGACAAGGAAGCGACTTGTCCCTGACCGTGAACATCCACTAACGACGCGCTGCTTTTACATTTTGCACTTTCAGAAGAGGAGGCAAAAAAGCTACAGGCTGAGTCAGCAAGGAAAGCCAAAAATTGTTCTTGCTGCTCTGGCTTTAAAAGCGGTTTTCCTACTCCCAGAAAAGGGAGCAATCGAGGCCTTGTGTAGCCAGACGACGAACCTGGCTCAACAACTCGAGACTTAGGTGCTGTATTGCTTTTACCACGACCACCTGATGCTCCACCATCACTACCATCATTACCAGCTGACAATGACCGCCCACGGCCACGACCTCTTCCACCAGACTTCCTCATTGTTTGCAAAATGTAACCAAAGTAACGGTATTTGTTACTGTAAAACAACTTATAAGGTGAACTCTAACTTCTGTAGGATTTATATACACCTTTATAGGTGGCTGACACTGAAAGGAAAACCAGGCACAATGTTACACACTAGGTTTTCTGTGCCCCAATAATTTGAGACAGATGGCACACACACGACCGGCACTCAAGCAGAAATGCCAATCTCAATCTTCCACTATTTTTTTTTTTCAGGGAGAATTTACAAAAAAAAAAATGGCCCAGTATTACACACTGGTTTCCTGTGGCACACAATGAGATACAGATGCCACACACAGCAATGGCACAGAGGCAGACTTGCCAATCTTTATCTCCCACTATTTATTTATTTTTTTACAGGGAGAATTAACACAAAAAAAAAAAGGCCCAGTATTACACATTGGTTTTCGGTGGCACACAATGAGAGACAGATGCCACACACAGCAATGGCACAGAGGCAGACTTTTATCTCCCACTATTTATTTATTTTTTTACAGGGAGAATTTACAAAAAAGAAAAAAAAGGCCCAGTATTACACACTGGTTTTCGGTGGCACACAATGAGAGACAGATGCCACACACAGCACTGGCACAGAGGCAGACTTGCCAATCTTTATCTCCCACTATTTATTTATTTTTTTACAGGGAGAATTTACAAAAAAAAAAAAAGGCCCAGTATTACACACTGGTTTTCGGTGGCACACAATGAGAGACAGATGCCACACACAGCACTGGCACAGAGGCAGACTTGCCAATCTTTCTCTCCCACTATTTATTTATTTTTTTACAGGGAGAATTTACAAAAAAAAAAGGGCCCAGTATTACACACTGGTTTTCGGTGGCACACAATGAGAGACAGATGCCACACACAGCAATGGCACAGAGGCAGACTTGCCAATCTTTATCTCCCACTATTTATTAATTTTTTTACAGGGAGAATTTACAAAAAAAAAGGCCCAGTATTACACACTGGTTTTCGGTGGCACACAATGAGAGACAGATGCCACACACAGCAATGGCACAGAGGCAGACTTGCCAATCTTTATCTCCCACTATTTATTTAATTTTTTTCAGGGAGAATTTACAAAAGAAAAAATGGCCCAGTATTACACACTGGTTTTCGGTGGCACACAATGAGAGACAGATGCCACACACAGCACTGGCACAGAGGCAGACTTGCCAATCTTTATCTCCCACTATTTATTTATTTTTTTACAGGGAGAATTTACAAAAAAAAAAAAAGGCCCATTATTACACACTGGTTTTCGGTGGCACACAATGAGAGACAGATGCCACACACAGCAATGGCACAGAGGCAGACTTGCCAATCTTTATCTCCCACTATTTATTTTTTTTTTTACAGGGAGAATTTACAACAAAGAAAAAAAAGGCCCAGTATTACACACTGGTTTTCGGTAGCACACAATGAGAGACAGATGCCACACACAGCACTGGCACAGAGGCAGACTTGCCAATCTTTATCTCCCACTATTTATTTATTTTTTTACAGGGAGAATTTACAAAAAAAAAAAAAAAGGCCCAGTATTACACACTGGTTTTCGGTGGCACACAATGAGAGACAGATGCCACACACAGCAATGGCACAGAGGCAGACTTGCCAACCTTTATCTCCCACTATTTTTTTGTTTTTTTCAGGGAGAATTTACAAAAAAAAATGGCCCAGTATTACACACTGGTTTTTCTGTGGCACACAATGAGAGACAGATGCCACACACAGCAATGGCACAGAGGCAGACTTGCCAATCTTTATCTCCCACTATTTATTTATTTTTTTACAGGGAGAATTTACAAAAAATAAAATGGCCCAGTATTACACACTGGTTTTCGGTGGCACACAATGAGAGACAGATGCCACACACAGCAATGGCACAGAGGCAGATTTGCCAATCTTTATCTCCCACTATTTATTTATTTTTTTACAGGGAGAATTTACAAAAAAGAAAAAAAAGGCCCAGTAATACACACTGGTTTTCGGTAGCACACAATGAGAGACAGATGCCACACACAGCACTGGCACAGAGGCAGACTTGCCAATCTTTATCTCCCAATATTTATTTATTTTTTTTTACAGGGAGAATTTACAAAAAAAAAAAGGCCCAGTATTACACACTGGTTTTCGGTGGCACACAATGAGAGACAGATGCCACACAAAGCAATGGCACAGAGGCAGACTTGCCAATCTTTATCTGCCACTATTTATTTATATTTTTACAGGGAGAATTTACAAAAAAAAAAAAGGGCCCAGTATTACACACTGGTTTTCGGTGGCACACAATGAGAGACAGATGCCACACACAGCACTGGCACAGAGGCAGACTTGCCAATCTTTATCTCCCAATATTTATTTTTTTTTTCTCAGGGAGAATTTACAAAAAAAAAAATGGCCCAGTATTACACACTGGTTTTCGGTGGCACACAATGAGAGACAGATGCCACACACAGCACTGGCACAGAGGCAGACTTGCCAATCTTTATCTCCCACTATTTATTTATTTTTTTTTACAGGGAGAATTTACAAAAAAAAAAAGGCCCAGTATTACACACTGGTTTTCGGTGGCACACAATGAGAGACAGATGCCACACAAAGCAATGGCACAGAGGCAGACTTGCCAATCTTTATTTCCAACTATTTATTTTTTTTTTTTCAGGGAGAATTTACAAAAAAAAAAATGGCCCAGTATTACACACTGGTTTTCGGTGGCACACAATGAGAGACAGATGCCACACACAGCACTGGCACAGAGGCAGACTTGCCAATCTTTATCTCCCACTATTTATTTATTTTTTTACAGGGAGAATTTACAAAAAAAAAAAAAAGGCCCAGTATTACACACTGGTTTTCGGTGGCACACAATGAGAGACAGATGCCACACACAGCAATGGCACAGAGGCAGACTTGCCAATCTTTATCTCCCACTATTTATTTATTTTTTTACAGGGAAAATTTACAAAAAAGAAAAAAAAGGCCCAGTATTACACACTGGTTTTCGGTGGCACACAATGAGAGACAGATGCCACACACAGCACTGGCACAGAGGCAGACTTGCCAATCTTTATCTCCCAATATTTATTTATTTTTTTTTACAGGGAGAATTTACAAAAAAAAAAGGCCCAGTATTACACACTGGTTTTCGGTGGCACACAATGAGAGACAGATGCCACACAAAGCAATGGCACAGAGGCAGACTTGCCAATCTTTATCTGCCACTATTTATTTATATTTTTACAGGGAGAATTTACAAAAAAAAAAAAGGGCCCAGTATTACACACTGGTTTTCGGTGGCACACAATGAGAGACAGATGCCACACACAGCACTGGCACAGAGGCAGACTTGCCAATCTTTATCTCCCAATATTTATTTTTTTTTTCTCAGGGAGAATTTACAAAAAAAAAAATGGCCCAGTATTACACACTGGTTTTCGGTGGCACACAATGAGAGACAGATGCCACACACAGCACTGGCACAGAGGCAGACTTGCCAATCTTTATCTCCCACTATTTATTTATTTTTTTTTACAGGGAGAATTTACAAAAAAAAAAAGGCCCAGTATTACACACTGGTTTTCGGTGGCACACAATGAGAGACAGATGCCACACAAAGCAATGGCACAGAGGCAGACTTGCCAATCTTTATTTCCAACTATTTATTTTTTTTTTTTCAGGGAGAATTTACAAAAAAAAAAATGGCCCAGTATTACACACTGGTTTTCGGTGGCACACAATGAGAGACAGATGCCACACACAGCACTGGCACAGAGGCAGACTTGCCAATCTTTATCTCCCACTATTTATTTATTTTTTTACAGGGAGAATTTACAAAAAAAAAAAAAAGGCCCAGTATTACACACTGGTTTTCGGTGGCACACAATGAGAGACAGATGCCACACACAGCAATGGCACAGAGGCAGACTTGCCAATCTTTATCTCCCACTATTTTTTTTATTTTTTTACAGGGAAAATTTACAAAAAAGAAAAAAAAGGCCCAGTATTACACACTGGTTTTCGGTGGCACACAATGAGAGACAGATGCCACACACAGCACTGGCACAGAGGCAGACTTGCCAATCTTTATCTCCCACTATTTATTTATTTTTTTACAGGGAGAATTTCCACACAAAAAAAAATGGCCCAGTATTACTCACTGGTTTTTGGTGGCACACAATGAGAGACAGATGCCACACACAGCAGTGGCACAGAGGCAGACTTGCCAATCTTTATCTCCCACTATTTTTTTGTTTTTTTCAGGGAGAATTTACAAAAAAAAATGGCCCAGTATTACACACTGGTTTTTGGTGGCACACAATGAGAGACAGATGCCACACACAGCACTGGCACAGAGGCAGACTTGCCAATCTTTCTCTCCCACTATTTAGTTTTTTTTTTTTCAGGGAGAATAAAAAAAAAAAAAAAAAGGCCCAGTATTACACACTAGGTTTTCTGTGGCACACAATGAGAGACAGATGCCACACACAGCACTGGCACAGAGGCAGACTTGCCAATCTTTATCTCCCACTATTTATTTATTTTTTTACAGGGAGAATTTACAAAAAAAAAAAAAAGGCCCAGTATTACACACTGGTTTTCGGTGGCACACAATGAGAGACAGATGCCACACACAGCAATGGCACAGAGGCAGACTTGCCAATCTTTATCTCCCACTATTTATTTATTTTTTTACAGGGAGAATTTACAAAAAAGAAAAAAAAGGCCCAGTATTACACACTGGTTTTTGGTGGCACACAATGAGAGACAGATGCCACACACAGCACTGGCACAGAGGCAGACTTGCCAATCTTTATCTCCCACTATTTATTTATTTTTTTACAGGGAGAATTTCCACACAAAAAAAAATGGCCCAGTATTACTCACTGGTTTTTGGTGGCACACAATGAGAGACAGATGCCACACACAGCAGTGGCACAGAGGCAGACTTGCCAATCTTTATCTCCCACTATTTTTTTGTTTTTTTCAGGGAGAATTTACAAAAAAAAATGGCCCAGTATTACACACTGGTTTTTGGTGGCACACAATGAGAGACAGATGCCACACACAGCACTGGCACAGAGGCAGACTTGCCAATCTTTCTCTCACTCTATTTATTTTTTTTTCACGGAGAATTAAAAAAAAAAAAGGCCCAGTATTACACACTAGGTTTCCTGTGGCACACAATGAGAGACAGATGCCACACACAGCAATGGCACAGAGGCAGACTTGCCAATCTTTATCTCCCACTATTTATTTATTTTTTTACAGGGAGAATTTACAAAAAAGAAAAAAAAGGCCCAGTATTTCACACTGGTTTTCGGTAGCACACAATGAGAGACAGATGCCACACACAGCACTGGCACAGAGGCAGACTTGCCAATCTTTATCTCCCACTATTTATTTATTTTTTTACAGGGAGAATTTACAAAAAAAAAAAAAAGGCCCAGTATTACACACTGGTTTTCGGTGGCACACAATGAGAGACAGATGCCACACACAGCAATGGCACAGAGGCAGACTTGCCAACCTTTATCTCCCACTATTTTTTTGTTTTTTTCAGGGAGAATTTACAAAAAAAAATGGTCCAGTATTACACACTGGTTTTTGGTGGCACACAATGAGAGACAGATGCCACACACAGCACTGGCACAGAGGCAGACTTGCCAATCTTTCTCTCCCACTATTTATTTATTTTTTTTTCAGGGAGAATTAAAAAAAAAAAAAGGCCCAGTATTACACACTAGGTTTTCTGTGGCACACAATGAGAGACAGATGCCACACACAGCACTGGCACAGAGGCAGACTTGCCAATCTTTATCTCCCACTATTTATTTATTTTTTTACAGGGAGAATTTACAAAAAAGAAAAAAAAGGCCCAGTATTACACACTGGTTTTCGGTGGCACACAAGGAGAGACAGATGCCACACACAGCACTGGCACAGAGGCAGACTTGCCAATCTTTATCTCCCACTATTTATTTATTTTTTTACAGGGAGAATTTACAAAAAAAAAAAAAGGCCCAGTATTACACACTGGTTTTCGGTGGCACACAATGAGAGACAGATGCCACACACAGCACTGGCACAGAGGCAGACTTGCCAATCTTTATCTCCCACTATTTATTTATTTTTTTACAGGGAGAATTTCCACACAAAAAAAAATGGCCCAGTATTACTCACTGGTTTTTGGTGGCACACAATGAGAGACAGATGCCACACACAGCAGTGGCACAGAGGCAGACTTGCCAATCTTTATCTCCCACTATTTTTTTGTTTTTTTCAGGGAGAATTTACAAAAAAAAATGGCCCAGTATTACACACTGGTTTTTGGTGGCACACAATGAGAGACAGATGCCACACACAGCACTGGCACAGAGGCAGACTTGCCAATCTTTCTCTCCCACTATTTAGTTTTTTTTTTTTCAGGGAGAATAAAAAAAAAAAAAAAGGCCCAGTATTACACACTAGGTTTTCTGTGGCACACAATGAGAGACAGATGCCACACACAGCACTGGCACAGAGGCAGACTTGCCAATCTTTATCTCCCACTATTTATTTATTTTTTTACAGGGAGAATTTACAAAAAAAAAAAAAAGGCCCAGTATTACACACTGGTTTTCGGTGGCACACAATGAGAGACAGATGCTACACACAGCAATGGCACAGAGGCAGACTTGCCAACCTTTATCTCCCACTATTTTTTTGTTTTTTTCAGGGAGAATTTACAAAAAAAAATGGTCCAGTATTACACACTGGTTTTTGGTGGCACACAATGAGAGACAGATGCCACACACAGCACTGGCACAGAGGCAGACTTGCCAATCTTTCTCTCCCACTATTTATTTATTTTTTTTTCAGGGAGAATTAAAAAAAAAAAAAAGGCCCAGTATTACACACTAGGTTTTCTGTGGCACACAATGAGAGACAGATGCCACACACAGCACTGGCACAGAGGCAGACTTGCCAATCTTTATCTCCCACTATTTATTTATTTTTTTACAGGGAGAATTTACAAAAAAGAATAAAAAGGCCCAGTATTACACACTGGTTTTCGGTGGCACACAAGGAGAGACAGATGCCACACACAGCACTGGCACAGAGGCAGACTTGCCAATCTTTATCTCCCACTATTTATTTATTTTTTTACAGGGAGAATTTACAAAAAAAAAAAAAGGCCCAGTATTACACACTGGTTTTCGGTGGCACACAATGAGAGACAGATGCCACACACAGCACTGGCACAGAGGCAGACTTGCCAATCTTTATCTCCCACTATTTATTTATTTTTTTACAGGGAGAATTTCCACACAAAAAAAAATGGCCCAGTATTACTCACTGGTTTTTGGTGGCACACAATGAGAGACAGATGCCACACACAGCAGTGGCACAGAGGCAGACTTGCCAATCTTTATCTCCCACTATTTTTTTGTTTTTTTCAGGGAGAATTTACAAAAAAAAATGGCCCAGTATTACACACTGGTTTTTGGTGGCACACAATGAGAGACAGATGCCACACACAGCACTGGCACAGAGGCAGACTTGCCAATCTTTCTCTCCCACTATTTAGTTTTTTTTTTTTCAGGGAGAATAAAAAAAAAAAAAAAGGCCCAGTATTACACACTAGGTTTTCTGTGGCACACAATGAGAGACAGATGCCACACACAGCACTGGCACAGAGGCAGACTTGCCAATCTTTATCTCCCACTATTTATTTATTTTTTTACAGGGAGAATTTACAAAAAAAAAAAAAGGGCCCAGTATTACACACTGGTTTTCGGTGGCACACAATGAGAGACAGATGCCACACACAGCACTGGCACAGAGGCAGACTTGCCAATCTTTCTCTCACTCTATTTATTTTTTTTTCACGGAGAATTAAAAAAAAAAAAAGGCCCAGTATTACACACTAGGTTTCCTGTGGCACACAATGAGAGACAGATGCCACACACAGCACTGGCACAGAGGCAGACTTGCCAATCTTTAACTCCCACTATTTATTTATTTTTTTACAGGGAGAATTTACAAAAAAAAAAGGCCCAGTATTACACACTGGTTTTCGGTGGCACACAATGAGAGACAGATGCCACACACAGCACTGGCACAGAGGCAGACTTGCCAATCTTTCTCTCACTCTATTTATTTTTTTTTCACGGAGAATTAAAAAAAAAAAAGGCCCAGTATTACACACTAGGTTTCCTGTGGCACACAATGAGAGACAGATGCCACACACAGCACTGGCACAGAGGCAGACTTGCCAATCTTTAACTCCCACTATTTATTTATTTTTTTACAGGGAGAATTTACAAAAAAAAAAAAAAAGGCCCAGTATTACACACTGGTTTTCGGTGGCACACAATGAGAGACAGATGCCACACACAGCAATGGCACAGAGGCAGACTTGCCAATCTTTATCTCCCACTATTTATTTATTTTTTTACAGGGAGAATTTACAAAAAAGAAAAAAAAGGCCCAGTATTTCACACTGGTTTTCGGTAGCACACAATGAGAGACAGATGCCACACACAGCACTGGCACAGAGGCAGACTTGCCAATCTTTATCTCCCACTATTTATTTATTTTTTTACAGGGAGAATTTACAAAAAAAAAAAAAAGGCCCAGTATTACACACTGGTTTTCGGTGGCACACAATGAGAGACAGATGCCACACACAGCAATGGCACAGAGGCAGACTTGCCAACCTTTATCTCCCACTATTTTTTTGTTTTTTTCAGGGAGAATTTACAAAAAAAAATGGTCCAGTATTACACACTGGTTTTTGGTGGCACACAATGAGAGACAGATGCCACACACAGCACTGGCACAGAGGCAGACTTGCCAATCTTTATCTCCCACTATTTATTTATTTTTTTACAGGGAGAATTTACAAAAAAAAAAAAAGGCCCAGTATTACACACTGGTTTTCGGTGGCACACAATGAGAGACAGATGCCACACACAGCAATGGCACAGAGGCAGACTTGCCAACCTTTATCTCCCACTATTTTTTTGTTTTTTTCAGGGAGAATTTACAAAAAAAAATGGTCCAGTATTACACACTGGTTTTTGGTGGCACACAATGAGAGACAGATGCCACACACAGCACTGGCACAGAGGCAGACTTGCCAATCTTTATCTCCCACTATTTATTTATTTTTTTACAGGGAGAATTTACAAAAAAAAAAAAAAGGCCCAGTATTACACACTGGTTTTCGGTGGCACACAATGAGAGACAGATGCCACACACAGCAATGGCACAGAGGCAGACTTGCCAACCTTTATCTCCCACTATTTTTTTGTTTTTTTCAGGGAGAATTTACAAAAAAAAATGGTCCAGTATTACACACTGGTTTTTGGTGGCACACAATGAGAGACAGATGCCACACACAGCACTGGCACAGAGGCAGACTTGCCAATCTGTATCTCCCACTATTTATTTATTTTTTTACAGGGAGAATTTACAAAAAAAAAAAAAAGGCCCAGTATTACACACTGGTTTTCGGTGGCACACAAGGAGAGACAGATGCCACACACAGCACTGGCACAGAGGCAGACTTGCCAATCTTTATCTCCCACTATTTATTTATTTTTTTACAGGGAGAATTTACAAAAAAAAAAAAAAGGCCCAGTATTACACACTGGTTTTCGGTGGCACACAATGAGAGACAGATGCCACACACAGCAATGGCACAGAGGCAGACTTGCCAACCTTTATCTCCCACTATTTTTTTGTTTTTTTCAGGGAGAATTTACAAAAAAAATGGTCCAGTATTACACACTGGTTTTTGGTGGCACACAATGAGAGACAGATGCCACACACAGCACTGGCACAGAGGCAGACTTGCCAATCTTTATCTCCCACTATTTATTTATTTTTTTACAGGGAGAATTTACAAAAAAAAAAAAAAGGCCCAGTATTACACACTGGTTTTCGGTGGCACACAATGAGAGACAGATGCCACACACAGCAATGGCACAGAGGCAGACTTGCCAACCTTTATCTCCCACTATTTTTTTGTTTTTTTCAGGGAGAATTTACAAAAAAAAATGGTCCAGTATTACACACTGGTTTTTGGTGGCACACAATGAGAGACAGATGCCACACACAGCACTGGCACAGAGGCAGACTTGCCAATCTTTCTCTCCCACTATTTATTTTTTTTTTTTCAGGGAGAATTAAAAAAAAAAAAAAGGCCCAGTATTACACACTAGGTTTTCTGTGGCACACAATGAGAGACAGATGCCACACACAGCACTGGCACAGAGGCAGACTTGCCAATCTTTATCTCCCACTATTTATTTATTTTTTTACAGGGAGAATTTACAAAAAAGAAAAAAAAGGCCCAGTATTACACACTGGTTTTCGGTGGCACACAAGGAGAGACAGATGCCACACACAGCACTGGCACAGAGGCAGACTTGCCAATCTTTATCTCCCACTATTTATTTATTTTTTTACAGGGAGAATTTACAAAAAAAAAAAAAGGCCCAGTATTACACACTGGTTTTCGGTGGCACACAATGAGAGACAGATGCCACACACAGCACTGGCACAGAGGCAGACTTGCCAATCTTTATCTCCCACTATTTATTTGTTTTTTTCAGGGAGAATTTACAAAAAAAATGGTCCAGTATTACACACTGGTTTTTGGTGGCACACAATGAGAGACAGATGCCACACACAGCACTGGCACAGAGGCAGACTTGCCAATCTTTATCTCCCACTATTTATTTATTTTTTTACAGGGAGAATTTACAAAAAAAAAAAAAAGGCCCAGTATTACACACTGGTTTTCGGTGGCACACAATGAGAGACAGATGCCACACACAGCAATGGCACAGAGGCAGACTTGCCAACCTTTATCTCCCACTATTTTTTTGTTTTTTTCAGGGAGAATTTACAAAAAAAAATGGTCCAGTATTACACACTGGTTTTTGGTGGCACACAATGAGAGACAGATGCCACACACAGCACTGGCACAGAGGCAGACTTGCCAATCTTTCTCTCCCACTATTTATTTTTTTTTTTTCAGGGAGAATTAAAAAAAAAAAAAAGGCCCAGTATTACACACTAGGTTTTCTGTGGCACACAATGAGAGACAGATGCCACACACAGCACTGGCACAGAGGCAGACTTGCCAATCTTTATCTCCCACTATTTATTTATTTTTTTACAGGGAGAATTTACAAAAAAGAAAAAAAAGGCCCAGTATTACACACTGGTTTTCGGTGGCACACAAGGAGAGACAGATGCCACACACAGCACTGGCACAGAGGCAGACTTGCCAATCTTTATCTCCCACTATTTATTTATTTTTTTACAGGGAGAATTTACAAAAAAAAAAAAAGGCCCAGTATTACACACTGGTTTTCGGTGGCACACAATGAGAGACAGATGCCACACACAGCACTGGCACAGAGGCAGACTTGCCAATCTTTATCTCCCACTATTTATTTATTTTTTTACAGGGAGAATTTCCACACAAAAAAAAATGGCCCAGTATTACTCACTGGTTTTTGGTGGCACACAATGAGAGACAGATGCCACACACAGCAGTGGCACAGAGGCAGACTTGCCAATCTTTATCTCCCACTATTTTTTTGTTTTTTTCAGGGAGAATTTACAAAAAAAAATGGCCCAGTATTACACACTGGTTTTTGGTGGCACACAATGAGAGACAGATGCCACACACAGCACTGGCACAGAGGCAGACTTGCCAATCTTTCTCTCCCACTATTTAGTTGTTTTTTTTTCAGGGAGAATAAAAAAAAAAAAAAAAAGGCCCAGTATTACACACTAGGTTTTCTGTGGCACACAATGAGAGACAGATGCCACACACAGCACTGGCACAGAGGCAGACTTGCCAATCTTTATCTCCCACTATTTATTTATTTTTTTACAGGGAGAATTTACAAAAAAAAAAAAAGGCCCAGTATTACACACTGGTTTTCGGTGGCACACAATGAGAGACAGATGCCACACACAGCACTGGCACAGAGGCAGACTTGCCAATCTTTATCTCCCACTATTTATTTATTTTTTTACAGGGAGAATTTCCACACAAAAAAAAAATGGCCCAGTATTACTCACTGGTTTTTGGTGGCACACAATGAGAGACAGATGCCACACACAGCAGTGGCACAGAGGCAGACTTGCCAATCTTTATCTCCCACTATTTTTTTGTTTTTTTCAGGGAGAATTTACAAAAAAAAATGGCCCAGTATTACACACTGGTTTTTGGTGGCACACAATGAGAGACAGATGCCACACACAGCACTGGCACAGAGGCAGACTTGCCAATCTTTCTCTCCCACTATTTAGTTGTTTTTTTTTCAGGGAGAATAAAAAAAAAAAAAAAAAGGCCCAGTATTACACACTAGGTTTTCTGTGGCACACAATGAGAGACAGATGCCACACACAGCACTGGCACAGAGGCAGACTTGCCAATCTTTATCTCCCACTATTTATTTATTTTTTTACAGGGAGAATTTACAAAAAAAAAAAAAGGGCCCAGTATTACACACTGGTTTTCGGTGGCACACAATGAGAGACAGATGCCACACACAGCACTGGCACAGAGGCAGACTTGCCAATCTTTCTCTCACTCTATTTATTTTTTTTTCACGGAGAATTAAAAAAAAAAAAGGCCCAGTATTACACACTAGGTTTCCTGTGGCACACAATGAGAGACAGATGCCACACACAGCACTGGCACAGAGGCAGACTTGCCAATCTTTAACTCCCACTATTTATTTATTTTTTTACAGGGAGAATTTACAAAAAAAAAGGCCCAGTATTACACACTGGTTTTCGGTGGCACACAATGAGAGACAGATGCCACACACAGCACTGGCACAGAGGCAGACTTGCCAATCTTTCTCTCACTCTATTTATTTTTTTTTTCACGGAGAATTTAAAAAAAAAAAGGCCCAGTATTACACACTAGGTTTCCTGTGGCACACAATGAGAGACAGATGCCACACACAGCACTGGCACAGAGGCAGACTTGCCAATCTTTCTCTCCCACTATTTATTTTTTTTTTTTCAGGGAGAATAAAAAAAAAAAAAAAGGCCCAGTATTACACACTAGGTTTTCTGTGGCACACAATGAGAGACAGATGCCACACACAGCACTGGCACAGAGGCAGACTTGCCAATCTTTATCTCCCACTATTTATTTATTTTTTTACAGGGAGAATTTACAAAAAAGAAAAAAAAGGCCCAGTATTACACACTGGTTTTCGGTGGCACACAAGGAGAGACAGATGCCACACACAGCACTGGCACAGAGGCAGACTTGCCAATCTTTATCTCCCACTATTTATTTATTTTTTTACAGGGAGAATTTACAAAAAAAAAAAAAGGCCCAGTATTACACACTGGTTTTCGGTGGCACACAATGAGAGACAGATGCCACACACAGCAATGGCACAGAGGCAGACTTGCCAACCTTTATCTCCCACTATTTTTTTGTTTTTTTCAGGGAGAATTTAGAAAAATAAAATGGTCCAGTATTACACACTGGTTTTTGGTGGCACACAATGAGAGACACATGCCACACACAGCACTGGCACAGAGGCAGACTTGCCAATCTTTCTCTCACTCTATTTATTTTTTTTTCACGGAGAATTAAAAAAAAAAAAGGCCCAGTATTACACACTAGGTTTCCTGTGGCACACAATGAGAGACAGATGCCACACACAGCACTGGCACAGAGGCAGACTTGCCAATCTTTAACTCCCACTATTTATTTATTTTTTTACAGGGAGAATTTACAAAAAAAAAGGCCCAGTATTACACACTGGTTTTCGGTGGCACACAATGAGAGACAGATGCCACACACAGCACTGGCACAGAGGCAGACTTGCCAATCTTTCTCTCACTCTATTTATTTTTTTTTTCACGGAGAATTTAAAAAAAAAAAGGCCCAGTATTACACACTAGGTTTCCTGTGGCACACAATGAGAGACAGATGCCACACACAGCACTGGCACAGAGGCAGACTTGCCAATCTTTCTCTCCCACTATTTATTTTTTTTTTTTTCAGGGAGAATAAAAAAAAAAAAAAAGGCCCAGTATTACACACTAGGTTTTCTGTGGCACACAATGAGAGACAGATGCCACACACAGCACTGGCACAGAGGCAGACTTGCCAATCTTTATCTCCCACTATTTATTTATTTTTTTACAGGGAGAATTTACAAAAAAGAAAAAAAAGGCCCAGTATTACACACTGGTTTTCGGTGGCACACAAGGAGAGACAGATGCCACACACAGCACTGGCACAGAGGCAGACTTGCCAATCTTTATCTCCCACTATTTATTTATTTTTTTACAGGGAGAATTTACAAAAAAAAAAAAAGGCCCAGTATTACACACTGGTTTTCGGTGGCACACAATGAGAGACAGATGCCACACACAGCAATGGCACAGAGGCAGACTTGCCAACCTTTATCTCCCACTATTTTTTTGTTTTTTTCAGGGAGAATTTAGAAAAATAAAATGGTCCAGTATTACACACTGGTTTTTGGTGGCACACAATGAGAGACACATGCCACACACAGCACTGGCACAGAGGCAGACTTGCCAATCTTTATCTCCCACTATTTATTTATTTTTTTACAGGGAGAATTTACAAAAAAAAAAAGGCCCAGTATTACACACTGGTTTTCGGTGGCACACAATGAGAGACAGATGCCACACACAGCAATGGCACAGAGGCAGACTTGCCAATCTTTATCTCCCACTATTTATTTATTTTTTTTCAGGGAGAATTTACAAAAAAAAAAGGCCCAGTATTACACACTGGTTTTCTGTGGCACACAATGAGAGACAGATGCCACACACAGCACTGGCACAGAGGCAGACTTTGCCAATCTTTATCTCCCGCTATTTATTTATTTTTTTACAGGGAGAATTTACAAAAAAAAAAATAAAGGCCCAGTATTACACACTGGTTTTCAGTGGCACACAATGAGAGACAGATGCCACACACAGCAATGGCACGGAGGCAGACTTGCCAATCTTTATCTCCCAGTATTTGTTTATTTTTTTACAGGGAGAATTTACAAAAAAAAAAAAAAAGGCCCAGTATTACACACTGGTTTTCGGTGGCACACAATGAGAGACAGATGCCACACACAGCACTGGCACAGAGGCAGACTTGCCAATCTTTCTCTCCCACTATTTAATTTATTTTTTTTTCAGGGAAAAAAAAAAAAAAAAAAAAAAGGCCCAGTATTACACACTAGGTTTTCTGTGGCACACAATGAGAGACAGATGCCACACACAGCACTGGCACAGAGGCAGACTTGCCAATCTTTATCTCCCACTATTTATTTATTTTTTTACAGGGAGAATTTATAAAAAAAAAAAAAAAGGCCCAGTATTACACACTGGTTTTCGGTGGCACACAATGAGAGACAGATGCCACACACAGCAATGGCACAGAGGCAGACTTGCCAAGCTTTATCTCCCACTATTTATTTATTTTTTTACAGGGAGAATTTACAAAAAAAAAAAGGCCCAGTATTACACACTGGTTTTCGGTGGCACACAATGAGAGACAGATGCCACACACAGCAATGGCACAGAGGCAGACTTGCCAATCTTTATCTCCCACTATTTATTTATTTTTTTTCAGGGAGAATTTACAAAAAAAATAAATAAAGGCCCAGTATTACACACTGGTTTTCTGTGGCACACAATGAGAGACAGATGCCACACACAGCACTGGCACAGAGGCAGACTTTGCCAATCTTTATCTCCCGCTATTTATTTATTTTTTTACAGGGAGAATTTACAAAAAAAAAAATAAAGGCCCAGTATTACACACTGGTTTTCAGTGGCACACAATGAGAGACAGATGCCACACACAGCAATGGCACGGAGGCAGACTTGCCAATCTTTATCTCCCACTATTTGTTTATTTTTTTACAGGGAGAATTTACAAAAAAAAAAAAGGCCCAGTATTACACACTGGTTTTCGGTGGCACAAAATGAGAGACAGATGCCACACACAGCACTGGCACAGAGGCAGACTTGCCAATATTTCTCTCCCACTATTTAATTTATTTTTTTTTCAGGGAGAAATAAAAAAAAAAAAAAAAGGCCCAGTATTACACACTAGGTTTTCTGTGGCACACAATGAGAGACAGATGCCACACACAGCAATGGCACAGAGGCAGACTTGCCAATCTTTATCTCCCACTATTTATTTTTTTTTTTACAGGGAGAATTTATAAAAAAAAAAAAGGCCCAGTATTACACACTGGTTTTCGGTGGCACACAATGAGAGACAGATGCCACACACAGCAATGGCAGAGAGGCAGACTTGCCAAGCTTTATCTCCCACTATTTATTTATTTTTTTACAGGGAGAATTTACAAAAAAAAAAGGCCCAGTATTACACACTGGTTTTCGGTGGCACACAATGAGAGACAGAAGCCACACACAGCACTGGCACCGAGGCAGACTTGCCAATCTTTATCTCCCAGTATTTATTCATTTTTTTACAGGGAGAATTTACAACAAAAAAAAATGGCCCAGTATTTCACACTGGTGTTCGGTGGCACACAATGAGAGACAGATGCCACACACAGCACTGGCACAGAGGCAGACTTGCCAATCTTTATCTCCCACTATTTATTTATTTTTTTACAGGGAGAATTTACCAAAAAAAAAATAAAGGCCCAGTATTACACACTGGTTTTCGGTGGCACACAATGAGAGACAGATGCCACACACAGCAATGGCACAGAGGCAGACTTGCCAATCTTTATCTCCCAATATTTATTTATTTTTTTACAGGGAGAATTTACAAAAAAGAAAAAAAAGGCCCAGTATTACACACTGGTTTTTGGTGGCACACAATGAGAGACACATGCCACACACAGCACTGGCACAGAGGCAGACTTGCCAATCTTTATCTCCCACTATTTATTTATTTTTTTACAGGGAGAATTTCCACACAAAAAAAAATGGCCCAGTATTACTCACTGGTTTTTGGTGGCACACAATGAGCGACAGATGCCACACACAGCAGTGGCACAGAGGCAGACTTGCCAATTTTTATCTCCCACTATTTTTTTGTTTTTTTCAGGGAGAATTTACAAAAAAAAATGGCCCAGTATTACACACTGGTTTTTGGTGGCACACAATGAGAGACAGATGCCACACACAGCACTGGCACAGAGGCAGACTTGCCAATCTTTTTCTCCCACTATTTAGTTATTTTTTTTTTCAGGGAGAATAAAAAAAAAAAAAAGGCCCAGTATTACACACTAGGTTTTCTGTGGCACACAATGAGAGACAGATGCCACACACAGCACTGGCACAGAGGCAGACTTGCCAATCTTTATCTCCCACTATTTATTTATTTTTTTACAGGGAGAATTTACAAAAAAAAAAAAGGCCCAGTATTACACACTGGTTTTTGGTGGCACACAATGAGAGACAGATGCCACACATAGCACTGGCACCGAGGCAGACTTGCCAATCTTTATCTCCCAGTATTTATTTATTTTTTTACAGGGAGAATTTACAACAAAAAAAAATGGCCCAGTATTTCACACTGGTGTTCGGTGGCACACAATGAGAGACAGATGCCACACACAGCACTGGCACAGAGGCAGACTTGCCAATCTTTATCTCCCACTATTTATTTATTTTTTTACAGGGAGAATTTACAAAAAAGAAAAAAAAGGCCCAGTATTACACACTGGTTTTTGGTGGCACACAATGAGAGACAGATGCCACACACAGCACTGGCACAGAGGCAGACTTGCCAATCTTTATCTCCCACTATTTATTTATTTTTTTACAGGGAGAATTTCCACACAAAAAAAAATGGCCCAGTATTACTCACTGGTTTTTGGTGGCACACAATGAGAGACAGATGCCACACACAGCAGTGGCACAGAGGCAGACTTGCCAATTTTTATCTCCCACTATTTTTTTGTTTTTTTCAGGGAGAATTTACAAAAAAAAATGGCCCAGTATTACACACTGGTTTTTGGTGGCACACAATGAGAGACAGATGCCACACACAGCACTGGCACAGAGGCAGACTTGCCAATCTTTTTCTCCCACTATTTAGTTATTTTTTTTTTCAGGGAGAATAAAAAAAAAAAAAAGGCCCAGTATTACACACTAGGTTTTCTGTGGCACACAATGAGAGACAGATGCCACACACAGCACTGGCACAGAGGCAGACTTGCCAATCTTTATCTCCCACTATTTATTTATTTTTTTACAGGGAGAATTTACAAAAAAAAAAAAAGGCCCAGTATTACACACTGGTTTTTGGTGGCACACAATGAGAGACAGATGCCACACACAGCAATGGCACAGAAGCAGACTTGCCAATCTTTATCTCCCACTATTTATTTATTTTTTTACAGGGAGAATTTACAAAAAAGAAAAAAAAAAGCCCAGTATTACACACTGGTTTTCGGTGGCACACAATGAGAGACAGATGCCTCACACAGCACTGGCACAGAGGCAGACTTGCCAATCTTTATCTCCCACTATTCATTTATTTTTTTACAGGGAGAATTTCCACACAAAAAAAATGGCCCAATATTACTCACTGGTTTTTGGTGGCACACAATGAGAGACAGATGCCACACACAGCAGTGGCACAGAGGCAGACTTGCCAATCTTTATCTCCCACTATTTTTTTGTTTTTTCAGGGAGAATTTACAAAAAAAATGGCCCAGTATTACACACTGGTTTTTGGTGGCACACAATGAGAGACAGATGCCACACACAGCACTGGCACAGAGGCAGACTTGCCAATCTTTCTCTCCCACTATTTAGTTATTTTTTTTTCAGGGAGAATAAAAAAAAAAAAAAAAAAGGCCCAGTATTACACACTAGGTTTTCTGTGGCACACAATGAGAGACAGATGCCACACACAGCACTGGCACAGAGGCAGACTTGCCAATCTTTATCTCCCACTATTTATTTATTTTTTTACAGGGAGAATTTACAAGAAAAAAAAAATGGCCCAGTATTACACACTGGTTTTCGGTGGCACACAATGAGAGACAGATGCCACACACAGCAATGGCACAGAGGCAGACTTGCCAATCTTTATCTCCCACTATTTATTTATTTTTTTTCAGGGAGAATTTACAAAAGAAAAAATGGCCCAGTATTACACACTGGTTTTCGGTGGCACACAATGAGAGACAGATGCCACACACAGCACTGGCACAGAGGCAGACTTGCCAATCTTTCTCTCCCACTATTTTTTTTTTTTCACGGAGAATTAAAAAAAAAAAAGGCCCAGTATTACACACTAGGTTTTCTGTGGCACACAATGAGAGACAGATGCCACACACAGCACTGGCACAGAGGCAGACTTGCCAATCTTTATCTCCCACTATTTATTTATTTTTTTACAGGGAGAATTTCCACACAAAAAAAAATGGCCCAGTATTACTCACTGGTTTTTGGTGGCACACAATGAGAGACAGATGCCACACACAGCAGTGGCACAGAGGCAGACTTGCCAATCTTTATCTCCCACTATTTTTTTGTTTTTTTCAGGGAGAATTTACAAAAAAAAATGGCCCAGTATTACACACTGGTTTTTGGTGGCACACAATGAGAGACAGATGCCACACACAGCACTGGCACAGAGGCAGACTTGCCAATCTTTTTCTCCCACTATTTAGTTATTTTTTTTTCAGGGAGAATAAAAAAAAAAAAGGCCCAGTATTACACACTAGGTTTTCTGTGGCACACAATGAGAGACAGATGCCACACACAGCAATGGCACAGAGGCAGACTTGCCAATCTTTATCTCCCACTATTTATTTATTTTTTTACAGGGAGAATTTATAAAAAAAAAAAAAAGGCCCAGTATTACACACTGCTTTTCGGTGGCACACAATGAGAGACAGATGCCACACACAGCAATGGCAGAGAGGCAGACTTGCCAAGCTTTATCTCCCACTATTTATTTATTTTTTTACAGGGAGAATTTCCAAAAAAAAAAGGCCCAGTATTACACACTGGTTTTCGGTGGCACACAATGAGAGACAGATGCCACACACAGCAATGGCACAGAGGCAGACTTGCCAATCTTTATCTCCCACTATTTATTTATTTTTTTTCAGGGAGAATTTACAAAAAAAAAAAAGGCCCAGTATTACACACTGGTTTTCGGTGGCACACAATGAGAGACAGATGCCACACACAGCACTGGCACAGAGGCAGACTTGCCAGTCTTTATCTCCCACTATTTATTTATTTTTTTACAGGGAGAATTTACAAAAAAAAAAAAAAAGGCCCAGTATTACACACTGGTTTTCGGTGGCACACAATGAGAGACAGAAGCCACACACAGCACTGGCACCGAGGCAGACTTGCCAATCTTTATCTCCCAGTATTTATTTATTTTTTTACAGGGAGAATTTACAAAAAAAAAAAATGGCCCAGTATTACACACTGGTTTTCGGTGGCACACAGTGAGAGACAGATGCCACACACAGCACAAGCACAGAGGCAGACTTGCCAATCTTTATCTCCCACTATTTATTTATTTTTTTACAGGGAGAATTTACAAAAAAAAAAATGGCCCAGTATTTCACACTGGTGTTCGGTGGCACACAATGAGAGACAGATGCCACACACAGCACTGGCACAGAGGCAGACTTGCCAATCTTTATCTCCCACTATTTATTTATTTTTTTACAGGGAGAATTTACCAAAAAAAAAATAAAGGCCCAGTATTACACACTGGTTTTCGGTGGCACACAATGAGAGACAGATGCCACACACAGCACTGGCACAGAGGCAGACTTGCCAATCTTTATCTCCCACTATTTATTTATTTTTTTACAGGGAGAATTTCCACACAAAAAAAAATGGCCCAGTATTACTCACTGGTTTTTGGTGGCACACAATGAGAGACAGATGCCACACACAGCAGTGGCACAGAGGCAGACTTGCCAATCTTTATCTCCCACTATTTTTTTGTTTTTTTCAGGGAGAATTTACAAAAAAAAATGGCCCAGTATTACACACTGGTTTTTGGTGGCACACAATGAGAGACAGATGCCACACACAGCACTGGCACAGAGGCAGACTTGCCAATCTTTTTCTCCCACTATTTAGTTATTTTTTTTTCAGGGAGAATAAAAAAAAAAAAAAGGCCCAGTATTACACACTAGGTTTTCTGTGGCACACAATGAGAGACAGATGCCACACACAGCACTGGCACAGAGGCAGACTTGCCAATCTTTATCTCCCACTATTTATTTATTTTTTTACAGGGAGAATTTACAAAAAAAAAAAAGGCCCAGTATTACACACTGGTTTTTGGTGGCACACAATGAGAGACAGATGCCACACACAGCAATGGCACAGAAGCAGACTTGCCAATCTTTATCTCCCACTATTTATTTATTTTTTTACAGGGAGAATTTACAAAAAAGAAAAAAAAAAAGCCCAGTATTACACACTGGTTTTCGGTGGCACACAATGAGAGACAGATGCCACACACAGCACTGGCACAGAGGCAGACTTGCCAATCTTTATCTCCCACTATTTATTTATTTTTTTACAGGGAGAATTTCCACACAAAAAAAAATGGCCCTGTATTACTCACTGGTTTTTGGTGGCACACAATGAGAGACAGATGCCACACACAGCAGTGGCACAGAGGCAGACTTGCCAATCTTTATCTCCCACTATTTTTTTGTTTTTTTCAGGGAGAATTTACAAAAAAAAATGGCCCAGTATTACACACTGGTTTTTGGTGGCACACAATGAGAGACAGATGCCACACACAGCACTGGCACAGAGGCAGACTTGCCAATCTTTATCTCCCACTATTTATTTATTTTTTTACAGGGAGAATTTCCACACAAAAAAAAATGGCCCAGTATTACACACTAGGTTTTCTGTGGCACACAATGAGAGACAGATGCCACACACAGCACTGGCACAGAGGCAGACTTGCCAATCTTTATCTCCCACTATTTATTTATTTTTTTACAGGGAGAATTTACAAAAAAGAAAAAAAAGGCCCAGTATTACACACTGGTTTTCGGTGGCACACAAGAAGAGACAGATGCCACACACAGCACTGGCACAGAGGCAGACTTGCCAATCTTTATCTCCCACTATTTATTTATTTTTTTACAGGGAGAATTTACAAAAAAGAAAAAAAAGGCCCAGTATTACACACTGGTTTTCGGTGGCACACAATGAGAGACAGATGCCACACACAGCACTGGCACAGAGGCAGACTTGCCAATCTTTATCTCCCACTATTTATTTATTTTTTTACAGGGAGAATTTCCACACAAAAAAAAATGGCCCAGTATTACTCACTGGTTTTTGGTGGCACACAATGAGAGACAGATGCCACACACAGCAGTGGCACAGAGGCAGACTTGCCAATCTTTATCTCCCACTATTTTTTTGTTTTTTTCAGGGAGAATTTACAAAAAAAAATGGCCCAGTATTACACACTGGTTTTTGGTGGCACACAATGAGAGACAGATGCCACACACAGCACTGGCACAGAGGCAGACTTGCCAATCTTTCTCTCCCACTATTTAGTTTTTTTTTTTTTCAGGGAGAATAAAAAAAAAAAAAAAAAGGCCCAGTATTACACACTAGGTTTTCTGTGGCACACAATGAGAGACAGATGCCACACACAGCACTGGCACAGAGGCAGACTTGCCAATCTTTATCTCCCACTATTTATTTATTTTTTTACAGGGAGAATTTACAAAAAAAAAAAAAGGGCCCAGTATTACACACTGGTTTTCGGTGGCACACAATGAGAGACAGATGCCACACACAGCAATGGCACAGAGGCAGACTTGCCAATCTTTATCTCCCACTATTTATTTATTTTTTTACAGGGAGAATTTACAAAAAAAAAAGGCCCAGTATTACACACTGGTTTTCGGTGGCACACAATGAGAGACAGATGCCACACACAGCACTGGCACAGAGGCAGACTTGCCAATCTTTCTCTCACTCTATTTATTTTTTTTTCACGGAGAATTAAAAAAAAAAAGGCCCAGTATTACACACTAGGTTTCCTGTGGCACACAATGAGAGACAGATGCCACACACAGCACTGGCACAGAGGCAGACTTGCCAATCTTTAACTCCCACTATTTACTTATTTTTTTACAGGGAGAATTTACAAAAAAAAAAAAAAAGGCCCAGTATTACACACTGGTTTTCGGTGGCACACAATGAGAGACAGATGCCACACACAGCAATGGCACAGAGGCAGACTTGCCAATCTTTATCTCCCACTATTTATTTATTTTTTTACAGGGAGAATTTACAAAAAAGAAAAAAAAGGCCCAGTATTTCACACTGGTTTTCGGTAGCACACAATGAGAGACAGATGCCACACACAGCACTGGCACAGAGGCAGACTTGCCAGTCTTTATCTCCCACTATTTATTTATTTTTTTACAGGGAGAATTTACAAAAAAAAAAAAAAAAGGCCCAGTATTACACACTGGTTTTCGGTGGCACACAATGAGAGACAGAAGCCACACACAGCACTGGCACCGAGGCAGACTTGCCAATCTTTATCTCCCAGTATTTATTTATTTTTTTACAGGGAGAATTTACAAAAAAAAAAAATGGCCCAGTATTACACACTGGTTTTCGGTGGCACACAGTGAGAGACAGATGCCACACACAGCACAAGCACAGAGGCAGACTTGCCAATCTTTATCTCCCACTATTTATTTATTTTTTTACAGGGAGAATTTACAAAAAAAAAAATGGCCCAGTATTTCACACTGGTGTTCGGTGGCACACAATGAGAGACAGATGCCACACACAGCACTGGCACAGAGGCAGACTTGCCAATCTTTATCTCCCACTATTTATTTATTTTTTTACAGGGAGAATTTACCAAAAAAAAAATAAAGGCCCAGTATTACACACTGGTTTTCGGTGGCACACAATGAGAGACAGATGCCACACACAGCACTGGCACAGAGGCAGACTTGCCAATCTTTATCTCCCACTATTTATTTATTTTTTTACAGGGAGAATTTCCACACAAAAAAAAATGGCCCAGTATTACTCACTGGTTTTTGGTGGCACACAATGAGAGACAGATGCCACACACAGCAGTGGCACAGAGGCAGACTTGCCAATCTTTATCTCCCACTATTTTTTTGTTTTTTTCAGGGAGAATTTACAAAAAAAAATGGCCCAGTATTACACACTGGTTTTTGGTGGCACACAATGAGAGACAGATGCCACACACAGCACTGGCACAGAGGCAGACTTGCCAATCTTTTTCTCCCACTATTTAGTTATTTTTTTTTCAGGGAGAATAAAAAAAAAAAAAAGGCCCAGTATTACACACTAGGTTTTCTGTGGCACACAATGAGAGACAGATGCCACACACAGCACTGGCACAGAGGCAGACTTGCCAATCTTTATCTCCCACTATTTATTTATTTTTTTACAGGGAGAATTTACAAAAAAAAAAAAGGCCCAGTATTACACACTGGTTTTTGGTGGCACACAATGAGAGACAGATGCCACACACAGCAATGGCACAGAAGCAGACTTGCCAATCTTTATCTCCCACTATTTATTTATTTTTTTACAGGGAGAATTTACAAAAAAGAAAAAAAAAAAGCCCAGTATTACACACTGGTTTTCGGTGGCACACAATGAGAGACAGATGCCACACACAGCACTGGCACAGAGGCAGACTTGCCAATCTTTATCTCCCACTATTTATTTATTTTTTTACAGGGAGAATTTCCACACAAAAAAAAATGGCCCAGTATTACTCACTGGTTTTTGGTGGCACACAATGAGAGACAGATGCCACACACAGCAGTGGCACAGAGGCAGACTTGCCAATCTTTATCTCCCACTATTTTTTTGTTTTTTTCAGGGAGAATTTACAAAAAAAAATGGCCCAGTATTACACACTGGTTTTTGGTGGCACACAATGAGAGACAGATGCCACACACAGCACTGGCACAGAGGCAGACTTGCCAATCTTTATCTCCCACTATTTATTTATTTTTTTACAGGGAGAATTTCCACACAAAAAAAAATGGCCCAGTATTACACACTAGGTTTTCTGTGGCACACAATGAGAGACAGATGCCACACACAGCACTGGCACAGAGGCAGACTTGCCAATCTTTATCTCCCACTATTTATTTATTTTTTTACAGGGAGAATTTACAAAAAAGAAAAAAAAGGCCCAGTATTACACACTGGTTTTCGGTGGCACACAAGGAGAGACAGATGCCACACACAGCACTGGCACAGAGGCAGACTTGCCAATCTTTATCTCCCACTATTTATTTATTTTTTTACAGGGAGAATTTACAAAAAAGAAAAAAAAGGCCCAGTATTACACACTGGTTTTCGGTGGCACACAATGAGAGACAGATGCCACACACAGCACTGGCACAGAGGCAGACTTGCCAATCTTTATCTCCCACTATTTATTTATTTTTTTACAGGGAGAATTTCCACACAAAAAAAAATGGCCCAGTATTACTCACTGGTTTTTGGTGGCACACAATGAGAGACAGATGCCACACACAGCAGTGGCACAGAGGCAGACTTGCCAATCTTTATCTCCCACTATTTTTTTGTTTTTTTCAGGGAGAATTTACAAAAAAAAATGGCCCAGTATTACACACTGGTTTTTGGTGGCACACAATGAGAGACAGATGCCACACACAGCACTGGCACAGAGGCAGACTTGCCAATCTTTCTCTCCCACTATTTAGTTTTTTTTTTTTCAGGGAGAATAAAAAAAAAAAAAAAAAGGCCCAGTATTACACACTAGGTTTTCTGTGGCACACAATGAGAGACAGATGCCACACACAGCACTGGCACAGAGGCAGACTTGCCAATCTTTATCTCCCACTATTTATTTATTTTTTTACAGGGAGAATTTACAAAAAAAAAAAAAGGGCCCAGTATTACACACTGGTTTTCGGTGGCACACAATGAGAGACAGATGCCACACACAGCAATGGCACAGAGGCAGACTTGCCAATCTTTATCTCCCACTATTTATTTATTTTTTTACAGGGAGAATTTACAAAAAAAAAAGGCCCAGTATTACACACTGGTTTTCGGTGGCACACAATGAGAGACAGATGCCACACACAGCACTGGCACAGAGGCAGACTTGCCAATCTTTCTCTCACTCTATTTATTTTTTTTTCACGGAGAATTAAAAAAAAAAAGGCCCAGTATTACACACTAGGTTTCCTGTGGCACACAATGAGAGACAGATGCCACACACAGCACTGGCACAGAGGCAGACTTGCCAATCTTTAACTCCCACTATTTACTTATTTTTTTACAGGGAGAATTTACAAAAAAAAAAAAAAAGGCCCAGTATTACACACTGGTTTTCGGTGGCACACAATGAGAGACAGATGCCACACACAGCAATGGCACAGAGGCAGACTTGCCAATCTTTATCTCCCACTATTTATTTATTTTTTTACAGGGAGAATTTACAAAAAAGAAAAAAAAGGCCCAGTATTTCACACTGGTTTTCGGTAGCACACAATGAGAGACAGATGCCACACACAGCACTGGCACAGAGGCAGACTTGCCAGTCTTTATCTCCCACTATTTATTTATTTTTTTACAGGGAGAATTTACAAAAAAAAAAAAAAAAGGCCCAGTATTACACACTGGTTTTCGGTGGCACACAGTGAGAGACAGATGCCACACACAGCACAAGCACAGAGGCAGACTTGCCAATCTTTATCTCCCACTATTTATTTATTTTTTTACAGGGAGAATTTACAAAAAAAAAAATGGCCCAGTATTTCACACTGGTGTTCGGTGGCACACAATGAGAGACAGATGCCACACACAGCACTGGCACAGAGGCAGACTTGCCAATCTTTATCTCCCACTATTTATTTATTTTTTTACAGGGAGAATTTACCAAAAAAAAAATAAAGGCCCAGTATTACACACTGGTTTTCGGTGGCACACAATGAGAGACAGATGCCACACACAGCACTGGCACAGAGGCAGACTTGCCAATCTTTATCTCCCACTATTTATTTATTTTTTTACAGGGAGAATTTCCACACAAAAAAAAATGGCCCAGTATTACTCACTGGTTTTTGGTGGCACACAATGAGAGACAGATGCCACACACAGCAGTGGCACAGAGGCAGACTTGCCAATCTTTATCTCCCACTATTTTTTTGTTTTTTTCAGGGAGAATTTACAAAAAAAAATGGCCCAGTATTACACACTGGTTTTTGGTGGCACACAATGAGAGACAGATGCCACACACAGCACTGGCACAGAGGCAGACTTGCCAATCTTTTTCTCCCACTATTTAGTTATTTTTTTTTCAGGGAGAATAAAAAAAAAAAAAGGCCCAGTATTACACACTAGGTTTTCTGTGGCACACAATGAGAGACAGATGCCACACACAGCACTGGCACAGAGGCAGACTTGCCAATCTTTATCTCCCACTATTTATTTATTTTTTTACAGGGAGAATTTACAAAAAAAAAAAAGGCCCAGTATTACACACTGGTTTTTGGTGGCACACAATGAGAGACAGATGCCACACACAGCAATGGCACAGAAGCAGACTTGCCAATCTTTATCTCCCACTATTTATTTATTTTTTTACAGGGAGAATTTACAAAAAAGAAAAAAAAAAAGCCCAGTATTACACACTGGTTTTCGGTGGCACACAATGAGAGACAGATGCCACACACAGCACTGGCACAGAGGCAGACTTGCCAATCTTTATCTCCCACTATTTATTTATTTTTTTACAGGGAGAATTTCCACACAAAAAAAAATGGCCCAGTATTACTCACTGGTTTTTGGTGGCACACAATGAGAGACAGATGCCACACACAGCAGTGGCACAGAGGCAGACTTGCCAATCTTTATCTCCCACTATTTTTTTGTTTTTTTCAAGGAGAATTTACAAAAAAAAATGGCCCAGTATTACACACTGGTTTTTGGTGGCACACAATGAGAGACAGATGCCACACACAGCACTGGCACAGAGGCAGACTTGCCAATCTTTCTCTCCCACTATTTATTTATTTTTTTTTCAGGGAGAATTAAAAAAAAAAAAAAGGCCCAGTATTACACACTAGGTTTTCTGTGGCACACAATGAGAGACAGATGCCACACACAGCACTGGCACAGAGGCAGACTTGCCAATCTTTATCTCCCACTATTTATTTATTTTTTTACAGGGAGAATTTACAAAAAAGAAAAAAAAGGCCCAGTATTACACACTGGTTTTCGGTGGCACACAAGGAGAGACAGATGCCACACACAGCACTGGCACAGAGGCAGACTTGCCAATCTTTATCTCCCACTATTTATTTATTTTTTTACAGGGAGAATTTACAAAAAAAAAAAAAGGCCCAGTATTACACACTGGTTTTCGGTGGCACACAATGAGAGACAGATGCCACACACAGCACTGGCACAGAGGCAGACTTGCCAATCTTTATCTCCCACTATTTATTTATTTTTTTACAGGGAGAATTTCCACACAAAAAAAAATGGCCCAGTATTACTCACTGGTTTTTGGTGGCACACAATGAGAGACAGATGCCACACACAGCAGTGGCACAGAGGCAGACTTGCCAAACTTTATCTCCCACTATTTTTTTGTTTTTTTCAGGGAGAATTTACAAAAAAAAATGGCCCAGTATTACACACTGGTTTTTGGTGGCACACAATGAGAGACAGATGCCACACACAGCACTGGCACAGAGGCAGACTTGCCAATCTTTCTCTCCCACTATTTAGTTTTTTTTTTTTCAGGGAGAATAAAAAAAAAAAAAAAAAAGGCCCAGTATTACACACTAGGTTTTCTGTGGCACACAATGAGAGACAGATGCCACACACAGCACTGGCACAGAGGCAGACTTGCCAATCTTTATCTCCCACTATTTATTTATTTTTTTACAGGGAGAATTTACAAAAAAAAAAAAAGGGCCCATTATTACACACTGGTTTTCGGTGGCACACAATGAGAGACAGATGCCACACACAGCAATGGCACAGAGGCAGACTTGCCAATCTTTATCTCCCACTATTTATTTATTTTTTTACAGGGAGAATTTACAAAAAAAAAAGGCCCAGTATTACACACTGGTTTTCGGTGGCACACAATGAGAGACAGATGCCACACACAGCACTGGCACAGAGGCAGACTTGCCAATCTTTATCTCCCACTATTTATTTATTTTTTTACAGGGAGAATTTCCACACAAAAAAAAATGGCCCAGTATTACTCACTGGTTTTTGGTGGCACACAATGAGAGACAGATGCCACACACAGCAGTGGCACAGAGGCAGACTTGCCAATCTTTATCTCCCACTATTTTTTTGTTTTTTTCAAGGAGAATTTACAAAAAAAAATGGCCCAGTATTACACACTGGTTTTTGGTGGCACACAATGAGAGACAGATGCCACACACAGCACTGGCACAGAGGCAGACTTGCCAATCTTTCTCTCCCACTATTTATTTATTTTTTTTTCAGGGAGAATTAAAAAAAAAAAAAAGGCCCAGTATTACACACTAGGTTTTCTGTGGCACACAATGAGAGACAGATGCCACACACAGCACTGGCACAGAGGCAGACTTGCCAATCTTTATCTCCCACTATTTATTTATTTTTTTACAGGGAGAATTTACAAAAAAGAAAAAAAAGGCCCAGTATTACACACTGGTTTTCGGTGGCACACAAGGAGAGACAGATGCCACACACAGCACTGGCACAGAGGCAGACTTGCCAATCTTTATCTCCCACTATTTATTTATTTTTTTACAGGGAGAATTTACAAAAAAAAAAAAAGGCCCAGTATTACACACTGGTTTTCGGTGGCACACAATGAGAGACAGATGCCACACACAGCACTGGCACAGAGGCAGACTTGCCAATCTTTATCTCCCACTATTTATTTATTTTTTTACAGGGAGAATTTCCACACAAAAAAAAATGGCCCAGTATTACTCACTGGTTTTTGGTGGCACACAATGAGAGACAGATGCCACACACAGCAGTGGCACAGAGGCAGACTTGCCAAACTTTATCTCCCACTATTTTTTTGTTTTTTTCAGGGAGAATTTACAAAAAAAAATGGCCCAGTATTACACACTGGTTTTTGGTGGCACACAATGAGAGACAGATGCCACACACAGCACTGGCACAGAGGCAGACTTGCCAATCTTTCTCTCCCACTATTTAGTTTTTTTTTTTTCAGGGAGAATAAAAAAAAAAAAAAAAAAGGCCCAGTATTACACACTAGGTTTTCTGTGGCACACAATGAGAGACAGATGCCACACACAGCACTGGCACAGAGGCAGACTTGCCAATCTTTATCTCCCACTATTTATTTATTTTTTTACAGGGAGAATTTACAAAAAAAAAAAAAGGGCCCATTATTACACACTGGTTTTCGGTGGCACACAATGAGAGACAGATGCCACACACAGCAATGGCACAGAGGCAGACTTGCCAATCTTTATCTCCCACTATTTATTTATTTTTTTACAGGGAGAATTTACAAAAAAAAAAGGCCCAGTATTACACACTGGTTTTCGGTGGCACACAATGAGAGACAGATGCCACACACAGCACTGGCACAGAGGCAGACTTGCCAATCTTTCTCTCACTCTATTTATTTTTTTTTCACGGAGAATTAAAAAAAAAAAGGCCCAGTATTACACACTAGGTTTCCTGTGGCACACAATGAGAGACAGATGCCACACACAGCACTGGCACAGAGGCAGACTTGCCAATCTTTAACTCCCACTATTTACTTATTTTTTTACAGGGAGAATTTACAAAAAAAAAAAAAAAGGCCCAGTATTACACACTGGTTTTCGGTGGCACACAATGAGAGACAGATGCCACACACAGCACTGGCACAGAGGCAGACTTGCCAATCTTTATCTCCCACTATTTATTTATTTTTTTACAGGGAGAATTTACAAAAAAGAAAAAAAAGGCCCAGTATTACACACTGGTTTTCGGTGGCACACAAGGAGAGACAGATGCCACACACAGCACTGGCACAGAGGCAGACTTGCCAATCTTTATCTCCCACTATTTATTTATTTTTTTACAGGGAGAATTTACAAAAAAAAAAAAAGGCCCAGTATTACACACTGGTTTTCGGTGGCACACAATGAGAGACAGATGCCACACACAGCAATGGCACAGAGGCAGACTTGCCAACCTTTATCTCCCACTATTTTTTTGTTTTTTTCAGGGAGAATTTAGAAAAATAAAATGGTCCAGTATTACACACTGGTTTTTGGTGGCACACAATGAGAGACAGATGCCACACACAGCACTGGCACAGAGGCAGACTTGCCAATCTTTATCTCCCACTATTTATTTATTTTTTTACAGGGAGAATTTACAAAAAAAAAAAGGCCCAGTATTACACACTGGTTTTCGGTGGCACACAATGAGAGACAGATGCCACACACAGCAATGGCACAGAGGCAGACTTGCCAATCTTTATCTCCCACTATTTATTTATTTTTTTTCAGGGAGAATTTACAAAAAAAAAGGCCCAGTATTACACACTGGTTTTCTGTGGCACACAATGAGAGACAGATGCCACACACAGCACTGGCACAGAGGCAGACTTTGCCAATCTTTATCTCCCGCTATTTATTTATTTTTTTACAGGGAGAATTTACAAAAAAAAAAATAAAGGCCCAGTATTACACACTGGTTTTCAGTGGCACACAATGAGAGACAGATGCCACACACAGCAATGGCACGGAGGCAGACTTGCCAATCTTTATCTCCCACTATTTGTTTATTTTTTTACAGGGAGAATTTACAAAAAAAAAAAAAAAAAAGGCCCAGTATTACACACTGGTTTTCGGTGGCACACAATGAGAGACAGATGCCACACACAGCACTGGCACAGAGGCAGACTTGCCAATCTTTCTCTCCCACTATTTAATTTATTTTTTTTTCAGGGAGAAATAAAAAAAAAAAAAAAAGGCCCAGTATTACACACTAGGTTTTCTGTGGCACACAATGAGAGACAGATGCCACACACAGCACTGGCACAGAGGCAGACTTGCCAATCTTTATCTCCCACTATTTATTTATTTTTTTACAGGGAGAATTTATAAAAAAAAAAAAAAAGGCCCAGTATTACACACTGGTTTTCGGTGGCACACAATGAGAGACAGATGCCACACACAGCAATGGCACAGAGGCAGACTTGCCAATCTTTATCTCCCACTATTTATTTTTTTTTTTTCAGGGAGAATTTACAAAAAAAATAAATAAAGGCCCAGTATTACACACTGGTTTTCGGTAGCACACAATGAGAGACAGATGCCACACACAGCACTGGCACAGAGGCAGACTTGCCAATCTTTATCTCCCACTATTTATTTATTTTTTTACAGGGAGAATTTACAAAAAAGAAAAAAAAGGCCCAGTATTTCACACTGGTTTTCGGTAGCACACAATGAGAGACAGATGCCACACACAGCACTGGCACAGAGGCAGACTTGCCAATCTTTATCTCCCACTATTTATTTATTTTTTTACAGGGAGAATTTACAAAAAAAAAAAAAAGGCCCAGTATTACACACTGGTTTTCGGTGGCACACAATGAGAGACAGATGCCACACACAGCAATGGCACAGAGGCAGACTTGCCAACCTTTATCTCCCACTATTTTTTTGTTTTTTTCAGGGAGAATTTACAAAAAAAAATGGTCCAGTATTACACACTGGTTTTTGGTGGCACACAATGAGAGACAGATGCCACACACAGCACTGGCACAGAGGCAGACTTGCCAATCTTTCTCTCCCACTATTTATTTTTTTTTTTTTCAGGGAGAATTAAAAAAAAAAAAAAGGCCCAGTATTACACACTAGGTTTTCTGTGGCACACAATGAGAGACAGATGCCACACACAGCACTGGCACAGAGGCAGACTTGCCAATCTTTATCTCCCACTATTTATTTATTTTTTTACAGGGAGAATTTACAAAAAAGAAAAAAAAGGCCCAGTATTACACACTGGTTTTCGGTGGCACACAAGGAGAGACAGATGCCACACACAGCACTGGCACAGAGGCAGACTTGCCAATCTTTATCTCCCACTATTTATTTATTTTTTTACAGGGAGAATTTACAAAAAAAAAAAAAGGCCCAGTATTACACACTGGTTTTCGGTGGCACACAATGAGAGACAGATGCCACACACAGCAATGGCACAGAGGCAGACTTGCCAACCTTTATCTCCCACTATTTTTTTGTTTTTTTCAGGGAGAATTTAGAAAAATAAAATGGTCCAGTATTACACACTGGTTTTTGGTGGCACACAATGAGAGACAGATGCCACACACAGCACTGGCACAGAGGCAGACTTGCCAATCTTTATCTCCCACTATTTATTTATTTTTTTACAGGGAGAATTTACAAAAAAAAAAAGGCCCAGTATTACACACTGGTTTTCGGTGGCACACAATGAGAGACAGATGCCACACACAGCAATGGCACAGAGGCAGACTTGCCAATCTTTATCTCCCACTATTTATTTATTTTTTTTCAGGGAGAATTTACAAAAAAAAAGGCCCAGTATTACACACTGGTTTTCTGTGGCACACAATGAGAGACAGATGCCACACACAGCACTGGCACAGAGGCAGACTTGCCAATCTTTATCTCCCGCTATTTATTTATTTTTTTACAGGGAGAATTTACAAAAAAAAAAATAAAGGCCCAGTATTACACACTGGTTTTCAGTGGCACACAGTGAGAGACAGATGCCACACACAGCAATGGCACGGAGGCAGACTTGCCAATCTTTATCTCCCACTATTTGTTTATTTTTTTACAGGGAGAATTTACAAAAAAAAAAAAAAAAAAGGCCCAGTATTACACACTGGTTTTCGGTGGCACACAATGAGAGACAGATGCCACACACAGCACTGGCACAGAGGCAGACTTGCCAATCTTTCTCTCCCACTATTTAATTTATTTTTTTTTCAGGGAGAAATAAAAAAAAAAAAAAAAGGCCCAGTATTACACACTAGGTTTTCTGTGGCACACAATGAGAGACAGATGCCACACACAGCACTGGCACAGAGGCAGACTTGCCAATCTTTATCTCCCACTATTTATTTATTTTTTTACAGGGAGAATTTATAAAAAAAAAAAAAAGGCCCAGTATTACACACTGGTTTTCGGTGGCACACAATGAGAGACAGATGCCACACACAGCAATGGCACAGAGGCAGACTTGCCAATCTTTATCTCCCACTATTTATTTATTTTTTTTCAGGGAGAATTTACAAAAAAAATAAATAAAGGCCCAGTATTACACACTGGTTTTCTGTGGCACACAATGAGAGACAGATGCCACACACAGCACTGGCACAGAGGCAGACTTTGCCAATCTTTATCTCCCGCTATTTATTTATTTTTTTACAGGGAGAATTTACAAAAAAAAAAATAAAGGCCCAGTATTACACACTGGTTTTCAGTGGCACACAATGAGAGACAGATGCCACACACAGCAATGGCACGGAGGCAGACTTGCCAATCTTTATCTCCCACTATTTGTTTATTTTTTTACAGGGAGAATTTACAAAAAAAAAAAAGGCCCAGTATTACACACTGGTTTTCGGTGGCACACAATGAGAGACAGATGCCACACACAGCAATGGCACAGAGGCAGACTTGCCAATCTTTATCTCCCACTATTTATTTATTTTTTTACAGGGAGAATTTATAAAAAAAAAAAAAGGCCCAGTATTACACACTGGTTTTCGGTGGCACACAATGAGAGACAGATGCCACACACAGCAATGGCAGAGAGGCAGACTTGCCAAGCTTTATCTCCCACTATTTATTTATTTTTTTTCAGGGAGAATTTACAAAAAAAAAAAGGCCCAGTATTACACACTGGTTTTCGGTGGCACACAATGAGAGACAGATGCCACACACAGCACTGGCACAGAGGCAGACTTGCCAGTCTTTATCTCCCACTATTTATTTATTTTTTTACAGGGAGAATTTACAAAAAAAAAAAAAAAAGGCCCAGTATTACACACTGGTTTTCGGTGGCACACAATGAGAGACAGAAGCCACACACAGCAATGGCACAGAGGCAGACTTGCCAATCTTTATCTCCCAATATTTATTTATTTTTTTACAGGGAGAATTTACAAAAAAGAAAAAAAAGGCCCAGTATTACACACTGGTTTTTGGTGGCACACAATGAGAGACAGATGCCACACACAGCAGTGGCACAGAGGCAGACTTGCCAATCTTTATCTCCCACTATTTATTTATTTTTTTACAGGGAGAATTTCCACACAAAAAAAAATGGCCCAGTATTACTCACTGGTTTTTGGTGGCACACAATGAGAGACAGATGCCACACACAGCAGTGGCACAGAGGCAGACTTGCCAATTTTTATCTCCCACTATTTTTTTGTTTTTTTCAGGGAGAATTTACAAAAAAAAATGGCCCAGTATTACACACTGGTTTTTGGTGGCACACAATGAGAGACAGATGCCACACACAGCACTGGCACAGAGGCAGACTTGCCAATCTTTTTCTCCCACTATTTAGTTATTTTTTTTCAGGGAGAATAAAAAAAAAAAAAGGCCCAGTATTACACACTAGGTTTTCTGTGGCACACAATGAGAGACAGATGCCACACACAGCACTGGCACAGAGGCAGACTTGCCAATCCTTATCTCCCACTATTTATTTATTTTTTTACAGGGAGAATTTACAAAAAAAAAAAAAGGCCCAGTATTACACACTGGTTTTTGGTGGCACACAATGAGAGACAGATGCCACACACAGCAATGGCACAGAAGCAGACTTGCCAATCTTTATCTCCCACTATTTATTTATTTTTTTACAGGGAGAATTTACAAAAAAGAAAAAAAAAAGCCCAGTATTACACACTGGTTTTCGGTGGCACACAATGAGAGACAGATGCCTCACACAGCACTGGCACAGAGGCAGACTTGCCAATCTTTATCTCCCACTATTTATTTATTTTTTTACAGGGAGAATTTCCACACAAAAAAAATGGCCCAGTATTACTCACTGGTTTTTGGTGGCACACAATGAGAGACAGATGCCACACACAGCAGTGGCACAGAGGCAGACTTGCCAATCTTTATCTCCCACTATTTTTTTGTTTTTTCAGGGAGAATTTACAAAAAAAATGGCCCAGTATTACACACTGGTTTTTGGTGGCACACAATGAGAGACAGATGCCACACACAGCACTGGCACAGAGGCAGACTTGCCAATCTTTCTCTCCCACTATTTAGTTATTTTTTTTTCAGGGAGAATAAAAAAAAAAAAAAAGGCCCAGTATTACACACTAGGTTTTCTGTGGCACACAATGAGAGACAGATGCCACACACAGCACTGGCACAGAGGCAGACTTGCCAATCTTTATCTCCCACTATTTATTTATTTTTTTACAGGGAGAATTTACAAGAAAAAAAAAAATGGCCCAGTATTACACACTGGTTTTCGGTGGCACACAATGAGAGACAGATGCCACACACAGCAATGGCACAGAGGCAGACTTGCCAATCTTTATCTCCCACTATTTATTTATTTTTTTACAGGGAGAATTTACAAAAAAAAAAAGGCCCAGTATTACACACTGGTTTTCGGTGGCACACAATGAGAGACAGATGCCACACACAGCAATGGCACAGAGGCAGACTTGCCAGTCTTTATCTCCCACTATTTATTTATTTTTTTTCAGGGAGAATTTACAAAAGAAAAAATGGCCCAGTATTACACACTGGTTTTCGGTGGCACACAATGAGAGACAGATGCCACACACAGCACTGGCACAGAGGCAGACTTGCCAATCTTTCTCTCCCACTATTTTTTTTTTTTTCACGGAGAATTAAAAAAAAAAAAGGCCCAGTATTACACACTAGGTTTTCTGTGGCACACAATGAGAGACAGATGCCACACACAGCACTGGCACAGAGGCAGACTTGCCAATCTTTATCTCCCACTATTTATTTATTTTTTTACAGGGAGAATTTCCACACAAAAAAAAATGGCCCAGTATTACTCACTGGTTTTTGGTGGCACACAATGAGAGACAGATGCCACACACAGCAATGGCAGAGAGGCAGACTTGCCAAGCTTTATCTCCCACTATTTATTTATTTTTTTACAGGGAGAATTTATAAAAAAAAAAAAAAAGGCCCAGTATTACACACTGGTTTTCGGTGGCACACAATGAGAGACAGATGCCACACACAGCAATGGCAGAGAGGCAGACTTGCCAAGCTTTATCTCCCACTATTTATTTATTTTTTTACAGGGAGAATTTCCAAAAAAAAAAGGCCCAGTATTACACACTGGTTTTCGGTGGCACACAATGAGAGACAGATGCCACACACAGCAATGGCACAGAGGCAGACTTGCCAATCTTTATCTCCCACTATTTATTTATTTTTTTTCAGGGAGAATTTACAAAAAAAAAAAAGGCCCAGTATTACACACTGGTTTTCGGTGGCACACAATGAGAGACAGATGCCACACACAGCACTGGCACAGAGGCAGACTTGCCAGTCTTTATCTCCCACTATTTATTTATTTTTTTACAGGGAGAATTTACAAAAAAAAAAAAAAAAGGCCCAGTATTACAAACTGGTTTTCGGTGGCACACAATGAGAGACAGAAGCCACACACAGCACTGGCACCGAGGCAGACTTGCCAATCTTTATCTCCCAGTATTTATTTATTTTTTTACAGGGAGAATTTACAAAAAAAAAAAATGGCCCAGTATTACACACTGGTTTTCGGTGGCACACAGTGAGAGACAGATGCCACACACAGCACTAGCACAGAGGCAGACTTGCCAATCTTTATCTCCCACTATTTATTTATTTTTTTACAGGGAGAATTTACAAAAAAAAAAATGGCCCAGTATTTCACACTGGTGTTCGGTGGCACACAATGAGAGACAGATGCCACACACAGCACTGGCACAGAGGCAGACTTGCCAATCTTTATCTCCCACTATTTATTTATTTTTTTACAGGGAGAATTTACCAAAAAAAAAATAAAGGCCCAGTATTACACACTGGTTTTCGGTGGCACACAATGAGAGACAGATGCCACACACAGCAATGGCACAGAGGCAGACTTGCCAATCTTTATCTCCCAATATTTATTTATTTTTTTACAGGCAGAATTTACAAAAAAGAAAAAAAAGGCCCAGTATTACACACTGGTTTTTGGTGGCACACAATGAGAGACAGATGCCACACACAGCACTGGCACAGAGGCAGACTTGCCAATCTTTATCTCCCACTATTTATTTATTTTTTTACAGGGAGAATTTACAAAAAAAAAAAAGGCCCAGTATTACACACTGGTTTTTGGTGGCACACAATGAGAGACAGATGCCACACACAGCAATGGCACAGAAGCAGACTTGCCAATCTTTATCTCCCACTATTTATTTATTTTTTTACAGGGAGAATTTACAAAAAAGAAAAAAAAAAGCCCAGTATTACACACTGGTTTTCGGTGGCACACAATGAGAGACAGATGCCACACACAGCACTGGCACAGAGGCAGACTTGCCAATCTTTATCTCCCACTATTTATTTATTTTTTTACAGGGAGAATTTCCACACAAAAAAAATGGCCCAGTATTACTCACTGGTTTTTGGTGGCACACAATGAGAGACAGATGCCACACACAGCAGTGGCACAGAGGCAGACTTGCCAATCTTTATCTCCCACTATTTTTTTGTTTTTTTCAGGGAGAATTTACAAAAAAAAATGGCCCAGTATTACACACTGGTTTTTGGTGGCACACAATGAGAGACAGATGCCACACACAGCACTGGCACAGAGGCAGACTTGCCAATCTTTCTCTCCCACTATTTAGTTATTTTTTTTTCAGGGAGAATAAAAAAAAAAAAAAAAGGCCCAGTATTACACACTAGGTTTTCTGTGGCACACAATGAGAGACAGATGCCACACACAGCACTGGCACAGAGGCAGACTTGCCAATCTTTATCTCCCACTATTAATTTATTTTTTTACAGGGAGAATTTAGAAGAAAAAAAAAAAAGGCCCAGTATTACACACTGGTTTTCGGTGGCACACAATGAGAGACAGATGCCACACACAGCAATGGCACAGAGGCAGACTTGCCAATCTTTATCTCCCACTATTTATTTATTTTTTTACAGGGAGAATTTACAAAAAAAAAAAGGCCCAGTATTACACACTGGTTTTCGGTGGCACACAATGAGAGACAGATGCCACACACAGCAATGGCACAGAGGCAGACTTGCCAATCTTTATCTCCCACTATTTATTTATTTTTTTTCAGGGAGAATTTACAAAAGAAAAAATGGCCCAGTATTACACACTGGTTTTCGGTGGCACACAATGAGAGACAGATGCCACACACAGCACTGGCACAGAGGCAGACTTGCCAATCTTTCTCTCCCACTATTTTTTTTTTTTCACGGAGAATTAAAAAAAAAAAAGGCCCAGTATTACACACTAGGTTTTCTGTGGCACACAATGAGAGACAGATGCCACACACAGCACTGGCACAGAGGCAGACTTGCCAATCTTTATCTCCCACTATTTATTTATTTTTTTACAGGGAGAATTTCCACACAAAAAAAAATGGCCCAGTATTACTCACTGGTTTTTGGTGGCACACAATGAGAGACAGATGCCACACACAGCAGTGGCACAGAGGCAGACTTGCCAATCTTTATCTCCCACTATTTTTTTGTTTTTTTCAGGGAGAATTTACAAAAAAAAATGGCCCAGTATTACACACTGGTTTTTGGTGGCACACAACGAGAGACAGATGCCACACACAGCACTGGCACAGAGGCAGACTTGCCAATCTTTTTCTCCCACTATTTATTTATTTTTTTTCAGGGAGAATAAAAAAAAAAAAAGGCCCAGTATTACACACTAGGTTTTCTGTGGCACACAATGAGAGACAGATGCCACACACAGCACTGGCACAGAGGCAGACTTGCCAATCTTTATCTCCCACTATTTATTTATTTTTTTACAGGGAGAATTTACAAAAAAAAAAAAGGCCCAGTATTACACACTGGTTTTTGGTGGCACACAATGAGAGACAGATGCCACACACAGCAATTGCACAGAGGCAGACTTGCCAATCTTTATCTCCCACTATTCATTTATTTTTTTACAGGGAGAATTTACAAAAAAGAAAAAAAAGGCCCAGTATTACACACTGGTTTTCGGTGGCACACAATGAGAGACAGATGCCACACACAGCACTGGCACAGAGGCAGACTTGCCAATCTTTATCTCCCACTATTTATTTATTTTTTTACAGGGAGAATTTCCACACAAAAAAAAATGGCCCAGTATTACTCACTGGTTTTTGGTGGCACACAATGAGAGACAGATGCCACACACAGCAGTGGCACAGAGGCAGACTTGCCAATCTTTATCTCCCACTATTTTTTTGTTTTTTTACAGGGAGAATTTCCACACAAAAAAAAATGGCCCAGTATTACTCACTGGTTTTTGGTGGCACACAATGAGAGACAGATGCCACACACAGCAGTGGCACAGAGGCAGACTTGCCAATCTTTATCTCCCACTATTTTTTTGTTTTTTTCAGGGAGAATTTACAAAAAAAAATGGCCCAGTATTACACACTGGTTTTTGGTGGCACACAATGAGAGACAGATGCCACACACAGCACTGGCACAGAGGCAGACTTGCCAATCTTTTTCTCCCACTATTTAGTTATTTTTTTTTCAGGGAGAATAAAAAAAAAAAAAAGGCCCAGTATTACACACTAGGTTTTCTGTGGCACACAATGAGAGACAGATGCCACACACAGCAATGGCACAGAGGCAGACTTGCCAATCTTTATCTCCCACTATTTATTTATTTTTTTACAGGGAGAATTTACAAAAAAGAAAAAAAAGGCCCAGTATTACACACTGGTTTTCGGTGGCACACAATGAGAGACAGATGCCACACACAGCACTGGCACAGAGGCAGACTTGCCAATCTTTATCTCCCACTATTTATTTATTTTTTTACAGGGAGAATTTCCACACACAAAAAAATGGCCCAGTATTACTCACTGGTTTTTGGTGGCACACAATGAGAGACAGATGCCACACACAGCAGTGGCACAGAGGCAGACTTGCCAATCTTTATCTCCCACTATTTTTTTGTTTTTTTCAGGGAGAATTTACAAAAAAAAATGGCCCAGTATTACACACTGGTTTTTGGTGGCACACAATGAGAGAAAGATGCCACACACAGCACTGGCACAGAGGCAGACTTGCCAATCTTTCTCTCCCACTATTTAGTTTTTTTTTTTTCAGGGAGAATAAAAAAAAAAAAAAAAAGGCCCAGTATTACACACTAGGTTTTCTGTGGCACACAATGAGAGACAGATGCCACACACAGCACTGGCACAGAGGCAGACTTGCCAATCTTTATCTCCCACTATTTATTTATTTTTTTACAGGGAGAATTTACAAGAAAAAAAAAAAGGCCCAGTATTACACACTGGTTTTCGGTGGCACACAATGAGAGACAGATGCCACACACAGCAATGGCACAGAGGCAGACTTGCCAATCTTTATCTCCCACTATTTATTTTTTTTTTTTCAGGGAGAATTTACAAAAGAAAAAATGGCCCAGTATTACACACTGGTTTTCGGTGGCACACAATGAGAGACAGATGCCACACACAGCACTGGCACAGAGGCAGACTTGCCAATCTTTCTCTCCCACTATTTTTTTTTTTTTCACAGAGAATTAAAAAAAAAAAGGCCCAGTATTACACACTAGGTTTTCTGTGGCACACAATGAGAGACAGATGCCACACACAGCACTGGCACAGAGGCAGACTTGCCAATCTTTCTCTCCCACTATTTTTTTTTTTTCACGGAGAATTAAAAAAAAAAAAAGGCCCAGTATTACACACTGGTTTCCTGTGGCACACAATGAGAGACAGATGCCACACACAGCAATGGCACAGAGGCAGACTTGCCAATTTTTATCTCTTACTATTAATTTATTTTTTTACAGGGAGAATTTACAAAAAAAAATGGCCCAGTATTACACAGTGGTTTTCGGTGGCAGACAATGAGAGACAGATGCCACACACAGCACTGGCACAGAGGCAGACTTGCCAATCTTTATCTCCCACTATTTATTTATTTTTTTACAGGGAGAATTTACAAAAAAAAAAAAAGGCCCAGTATTACACACTGGTTTTCGGTGGCACACAATGAGAGACAGATGCCACACACAGCAATGGCACAGAGGCAGACTTGCCAATCTTTATCTCCCACTATTTATTTATTTTTTTACAGGGAGAATTTACAAAAAAGAAAAAAAAGGCCCAGTATTACACACTGGTTTTCGGTGGCACACAATGAGAGACAGATGCCACACACAGCAATGGCACAGAGGCAGACTTGCCAATCTTTATCTCCCACTATTTATTTATTTTTTTACAGGGAGAATTTACAAAAAAAAAAAAAAAGGCCCAGTATTACACACTGGTTTTCGGTGGCACACAATGAGAGACAGATGCCACACACAGCAATGGCACAGAGGCAGACTTGCCAACCTTTATCTCCCACTATTTTTTTGTTTTTTTCAGGGAGAATTTACAAAAAAAAATGGTCCAGTATTACACACTGGTTTTTGGTGGCACACAATGAGAGACAGATGCCACACACAGCACTGGCACAGAGGCAGACTTGCCAATCTTTCTCTCCCACTATTTATTTATTTTTTTTTCAGGGAGAATTAAAAAAAAAAAAAAAAGGCCCAGTATTACACACTAGGTTTTCTGTGGCACACAATGAGAGACAGATGCCACACACAGCACTGGCACAGAGGCAGACTTTGCCAATCTTTATCTCCCACTATTTATTTATTTTTTTACAGGGAGAATTTACAAAAAAAAAAAATAAAGGCCCAGTATTACACACTGGTTTTCAGTGGCACACAATGAGAGACAGATGCCACACACAGCAATGGCACGGAGGCAGACTTGCCAATCTTTATCTCCCACTATTTAATTTATTTTTTTTTCAGGGAGAAATAAAAAAAAAAAAAAAGCCCAGTATTACACACTAGGTTTTCTGCGGCACACAATGAGAGACAGATGCCACACACAGCACTGGCACGGAGGCAGACTTGCCAATCTTTATCTCCCACTATTTATTTATTTTTTTACAGGGAGAATTTACAAAAAAAAAAAAAAAGGCCCAGTATTACACACTGGTTTTCGGTGGCACAAAATGAGAGACAGATGCCACACACAGCAATGGCACAGAGGCAGACTTGCCAATCTTTTTCTCCCACTATTTAGTTATTTTTTTTCAGGGAGAATAAAAAAAAAAAAGGCCCAGTATTACACACTAGGTTTTCTGTGGCACACAATGAGAGACAGATGCCACACACAGCACTGGCACAGAGGCAGACTTGCCAATCCTTATCTCCCACTATTTATTTATTTTTTTACAGGGAGAATTTACAAAAAAAAAAAAAGGCCCAGTATTACACACTGGTTTTTGGTGGCACACAATGAGAGACAGATGCCACACACAGCAATGGCACAGAAGCAGACTTGCCAATCTTTATCTCCCACTATTTATTTATTTTTTTACAGGGAGAATTTACAAAAAAGAAAAAAAAAAGCCCAGTATTACACACTGGTTTTCGGTGGCACACAATGAGAGACAGATGCCTCACACAGCACTGGCACAGAGGCAGACTTGCCAATCTTTATCTCCCACTATTTATTTATTTTTTTACAGGGAGAATTTCCACACAAAAAAAATGGCCCAGTATTACTCACTGGTTTTTGGTGGCACACAATGAGAGACAGATGCCACACACAGCAGTGGCACAGAGGCAGACTTGCCAATCTTTATCTCCCACTATTTTTTTGTTTTTTCAGGGAGAATTTACAAAAAAAATGGCCCAGTATTACACACTGGTTTTTGTTGGCACACAATGAGAGACAGATGCCACACACAGCACTGGCACAGAGGCAGACTTGCCAATCTTTCTCTCCCACTATTTAGTTATTTTTTTTTCAGGGAGAATAAAAAAAAAAAAAAAGGCCCAGTATTACACACTAGGTTTTCTGTGGCACACAATGAGAGACAGATGCCACACACAGCACTGGCACAGAGGCAGACTTTGCCAATCTTTATCTCCCACTATTTATTTATTTTTTTACAGGGAGAATTTACAAAAAAAAAAAATAAAGGCCCAGTATTACACACTGGTTTTCAGTGGCACACAATGAGAGACAGATGCCACACACAGCAATGGCACGGAGGCAGACTTGCCAATCTTTATCTCCCACTATTTAATTTATTTTTTTTTCAGGGAGAAATAAAAAAAAAAAAAAAGCCCAGTATTACACACTAGGTTTTCTGCGGCACACAATGAGAGACAGATGCCACACACAGCACTGGCACGGAGGCAGACTTGCCAATCTTTATCTCCCACTATTTATTTATTTTTTTACAGGGAGAATTTACAAAAAAAAAAAAAAAGGCCCAGTATTACACACTGGTTTTCGGTGGCACAAAATGAGAGACAGATGCCACACACAGCAATGGCACAGAGGCAGACTTGCCAATCTTTTTCTCCCACTATTTAGTTATTTTTTTTCAGGGAGAATAAAAAAAAAAAAGGCCCAGTATTACACACTAGGTTTTCTGTGGCACACAATGAGAGACAGATGCCACACACAGCACTGGCACAGAGGCAGACTTGCCAATCCTTATCTCCCACTATTTATTTATTTTTTTACAGGGAGAATTTACAAAAAAAAAAAAAGGCCCAGTATTACACACTGGTTTTTGGTGGCACACAATGAGAGACAGATGCCACACACAGCAATGGCACAGAAGCAGACTTGCCAATCTTTATCTCCCACTATTTATTTATTTTTTTACAGGGAGAATTTACAAAAAAGAAAAAAAAAAGCCCAGTATTACACACTGGTTTTCGGTGGCACACAATGAGAGACAGATGCCTCACACAGCACTGGCACAGAGGCAGACTTGCCAATCTTTATCTCCCACTATTTATTTATTTTTTTACAGGGAGAATTTCCACACAAAAAAAATGGCCCAGTATTACTCACTGGTTTTTGGTGGCACACAATGAGAGACAGATGCCACACACAGCAGTGGCACAGAGGCAGACTTGCCAATCTTTATCTCCCACTATTTTTTTGTTTTTTCAGGGAGAATTTACAAAAAAAATGGCCCAGTATTACACACTGGTTTTTGTTGGCACACAATGAGAGACAGATGCCACACACAGCACTGGCACAGAGGCAGACTTGCCAATCTTTCTCTCCCACTATTTAGTTATTTTTTTTTCAGGGAGAATAAAAAAAAAAAAAAAAGGCCCAGTATTACACACTAGGTTTTCTGTGGCACACAATGAGAGACAGATGCCACACACAGCACTGGCACAGAGGCAGACTTGCCAATCTTTATCTCCCACTATTTATTTATTTTTTTACAGGGAGAATTTACAAGAAAAAAAAAATGGCCCAGTATTACACACTGGTTTTCGGTGGCACACAATGAGAGACAGATGCCACACACAGCAATGGCACAGAGGCAGACTTGCCAATCTTTATCTCCCACTATTTATTTATTTTTTTACAGGGAGAATTTACAAAAAAAAAAAGGCCCAGTATTACACACTGGTTTTCGGTGGCACACAATGAGAGACAGATGCCACACACAGCAATGGCACAGAGGCAGACTTGCCAGTCTTTATCTCCCACTATTTATTTATTTTTTTTCAGGGAGAATTTACAAAAGAAAAAATGGCCCAGTATTACACACTGGTTTTCGGTGGCACACAATGAGAGACAGATGCCACACACAGCACTGGCACAGAGGCAGACTTGCCAATCTTTCTCTCCCACTATTTTTTTTTTTTTTCACGGAGAATTAAAAAAAAAAAAGGCCCAGTATTACACACTAGGTTTTCTGTGGCACACAATGAGAGACAGATGCCACACACAGCACTGGCACAGAGGCAGACTTGCCAATCTTTATCTCCCACTATTTATTTATTTTTTTACAGGGAGAATTTCCACACAAAAAAAAATGGCCCAGTATTACTCACTGGTTTTTGGTGGCACACAATGAGAGACAGATGCCACACACAGCAGTGGCACAGAGGCAGACTTGCCAATCTTTATCTCCCACTATTTTTTTGTTTTTTTCAGGGAGAATTTACAAAAAAAAATGGCCCAGTATTACACACTGGTTTTTGGTGGCACACAATGAGAGACAGATGCCACACACAGCACTGGCACAGAGGCAGACTTGCCAATCTTTTTCTCCCACTATTTAGTTATTTTTTTTTCAGGGAGAATAAAAAAAAAAAAGGCCCAGTATTACACACTAGGTTTTCTGTGGCACACAATGAGAGACAGATGCCACACACAGCAATGGCACAGAGGCAGACTTGCCAATCTTTATCTCCCACTATTTATTTATTTTTTTACAGGGAGAATTTATAAAAAAAAAAAAAAAGGCCCAGTATTACACACTGGTTTTCGGTGGCACACAATGAGAGACAGATGCCACACACAGCAATGGCAGAGAGGCAGACTTGCCAAGCTTTATCTCCCACTATTTATTTATTTTTTTACAGGGAGAATTTCCAAAAAAAAAAGGCCCAGTATTACACACTGGTTTTCGGTGGCACACAATGAGAGACAGATGCCACACACAGCAATGGCACAGAGGCAGACTTGCCAATCTTTATCTCCCACTATTTATTTATTTTTTTTCAGGGAGAATTTACAAAAAAAAAAAAGGCCCAGTATTACACACTGGTTTTCGGTGGCACACAATGAGAGACAGATGCCACACACAGCACTGGCACAGAGGCAGACTTGCCAGTCTTTATCTCCCACTATTTATTTATTTTTTTACAGGGAGAATTTACAAAAAAAAAAAAAAAAGGCCCAGTATTACACACTGGTTTTCGGTGGCACACAATGAGAGACAGAAGCCACACACAGCACTGGCACCGAGGCAGACTTGCCAATCTTTATCTCCCAGTATTTATTTATTTTTTTACAGGGAGAATTTACAAAAAAAAAAAATGGCCCAGTATTACACACTGGTTTTCGGTGGCACACAGTGAGAGACAGATGCCACACACAGCACTAGCACAGAGGCAGACTTGCCAATCTTTATCTCCCACTATTTATTTATTTTTTTACAGGGAGAATTTACAAAAAAAAAAATGGCCCAGTATTTCACACTGGTGTTCGGTGGCACACAATGAGAGACAGATGCCACACACAGCACTGGCACAGAGGCAGACTTGCCAATCTTTATCTCCCACTATTTATTTATTTTTTTACAGGGAGAATTTACCAAAAAAAAAATAAAGGCCCAGTATTACACACTGGTTTTCGGTGGCACACAATGAGAGACAGATGCCACACACAGCAATGGCACAGAGGCAGACTTGCCAATCTTTATCTCCCAATATTTATTTATTTTTTTACAGGCAGAATTTACAAAAAAGAAAAAAAAGGCCCAGTATTACACACTGGTTTTTGGTGGCACACAATGAGAGACAGATGCCACACACAGCACTGGCACAGAGGCAGACTTGCCAATCTTTATCTCCCACTATTTATTTATTTTTTTACAGGGAGAATTTCCACACAAAAAAAAATGGCCCAGTATTACTCACTGGTTTTTGGTGGCACACAATGAGAGACAGATGCCACACACAGCAGTGGCACAGAGGCAGACTTGCCAATCTTTATCTCCCACTATTTTTTTGTTTTTTTCAGGGAGAATTTACAAAAAAAAATGGCCCAGTATTACACACTGTATTTGGTGGCACACAATGAGAGACAGATGCCACACACAGCACTGGCACAGAGGCAGACTTGCCAATCTTTATCTCCCACTATTTATTTATTTTTTTACAGGGAGAATTTACAAAAAAAAAAAAGGCCCAGTATTACACACTGGTTTTTGGTGGCACACAATGAGAGACAGATGCCACACACAGCAATGGCACAGAAGCAGACTTGCCAATCTTTATCTCCCACTATTTATTTATTTTTTTACAGGGAGAATTTACAAAAAAGAAAAAAAAAAGCCCAGTATTACACACTGGTTTTCGGTGGCACACAATGAGAGACAGATGCCACACACAGCACTGGCACAGAGGCAGACTTGCCAATCTTTATCTCCCACTATTTATTTATTTTTTTACAGGGAGAATTTCCACACAAAAAAAATGGCCCAGTATTACTCACTGGTTTTTGGTGGCACACAATGAGAGACAGATGCCACACACAGCAGTGGCACAGAGGCAGACTTGCCAATCTTTATCTCCCACTATTTTTTTGTTTTTTTCAGGGAGAATTTACAAAAAAAAATGGCCCAGTATTACACACTGGTTTTTGGTGGCACACAATGAGAGACAGATGCCACACACAGCACTGGCACAGAGGCAGACTTGCCAATCTTTCTCTCCCACTATTTAGTTATTTTTTTTTCAGGGAGAATAAAAAAAAAAAAAAAGGCCCAGTATTACACACTAGGTTTTCTGTGGCACACAATGAGAGACAGATGCCACACACAGCACTGGCACAGAGGCAGACTTGCCAATCTTTATCTCCCACTATTAATTTATTTTTTTACAGGGAGAATTTACAAGAAAAAAAAAAAAGGCCCAGTATTACACACTGGTTTTCGGTGGCACACAATGAGAGACAGATGCCACACACAGCAATGGCACAGAGGCAGACTTGCCAATCTTTATCTCCCACTATTTATTTATTTTTTTACAGGGAGAATTTACAAAAAAAAAAAGGCCCAGTATTACACACTGGTTTTCGGTGGCACACAATGAGAGACAGATGCCACACACAGCAATGGCACAGAGGCAGACTTGCCAATCTTTATCTCCCACTATTTATTTATTTTTTTTCAGGGAGAATTTACAAAAGAAAAAATGGCCCAGTATTACACACTGGTTTTCGGTGGCACACAATGAGAGACAGATGCCACACACAGCACTGGCACAGAGGCAGACTTGCCAATCTTTCTCTCCCACTATTTTTTTTTTTTCACGGAGAATTAAAAAAAAAAAAGGCCCAGTATTACACACTAGGTTTTCTGTGGCACACAATGAGAGACAGATGCCACACACAGCACTGGCACAGAGGCAGACTTGCCAATCTTTATCTCCCACTATTTATTTATTTTTTTACAGGGAGAATTTCCACACAAAAAAAAATGGCCCAGTATTACTCACTGGTTTTAGGTGGCACACAATGAGAGACAGATGCCACACACAGCAGTGGCACAGAGGCAGACTTGCCAATCTTTATCTCCCACTATTTTTTTGTTTTTTTCAGGGAGAATTTACAAAAAAAAATGGCCCAGTATTACACACTGGTTTTTGGTGGCACACAACGAGAGACAGATGCCACACACAGCACTGGCACAGAGGCAGACTTGCCAATCTTTTTCTCCCACTATTTATTTTTTTTTTTTCAGGGAGAATAAAAAAAAAAAAAGGCCCAGTATTACACACTAGGTTTTCTGTGGCACACAATGAGAGACAGATGCCACACACAGCACTGGCACAGAGGCAGACTTGCCAATCTTTATCTCCCACTATTTATTTATTTTTTTACAGGGAGAATTTACAAAAAAAAAAAAGGCCCAGTATTACACACTGGTTTTTGGTGGCACACAATGAGAGACAGATGCCACACACAGCAATTGCACAGAGGCAGACTTGCCAATCTTTATCTCCCACTATTCATTTATTTTTTTACAGGGAGAATTTACAAAAAAGAAAAAAAAGGCCCAGTATTACACACTGGTTTTCGGTGGCACACAATGAGAGACAGATGCCACACACAGCACTGGCACAGAGGCAGACTTGCCAATCTTTATCTCCCACTATTTATTTATTTTTTTACAGGGAGAATTTCCACACAAAAAAAAATGGCCCAGTATTACTCACTGGTTTTTGGTGGCACACAATGAGAGACAGATGCCACACACAGCAGTGGCACAGAGGCAGACTTGCCAATCTTTATCTCCCACTATTTTTTTGTTTTTTTACAGGGAGAATTTCCACACAAAAAAAAATGGCCCAGTATTACTCACTGGTTTTTGGTGGCACACAATGAGAGACAGATGCCACACACAGCAGTGGCACAGAGGCAGACTTGCCAATCTTTATCTCCCACTATTTTTTTGTTTTTTTCAGGGAGAATTTACAAAAAAAAATGGCCCAGTATTACACACTGGTTTTTGGTGGCACACAATGAGAGACAGATGCCACACACAGCACTGGCACAGAGGCAGACTTGCCAATCTTTTTCTCCCACTATTTAGTTATTTTTTTTTCAGGGAGAATAAAAAAAAAAAAAAGGCCCAGTATTACACACTAGGTTTTCTGTGGCACACAATGAGAGACAGATGCCACACACAGCACTGGCACAGAGGCAGACTTGCCAATCTTTATCTCCCACTATTTATTTATTTTTTTACAGGGAGAATTTACAAAAAAAAAAAAAGGCCCAGTATTACACACTGGTTTTTGGTGGCACACAATGAGAGACAGATGCCACACACAGCAATGGCACAGAGGCAGACTTGCCAATCTTTATCTCCCACTATTTATTTATTTTTTTACAGGGAGAATTTACAAAAAAGAAAAAAAAGGCCCAGTATTACACACTGGTTTTCGGTGGCACACAATGAGAGACAGATGCCACACACAGCACTGGCACAGAGGCAGACTTGCCAATCTTTATCTCCCACTATTTATTTATTTTTTTACAGGGAGAATTTCCACACACAAAAAAATGGCCCAGTATTACTCACTGGTTTTTGGTGGCACACAATGAGAGACAGATGCCACACACAGCAGTGGCACAGAGGCAGACTTGCCAATCTTTATCTCCCACTATTTTTTTGTTTTTTTCAGGGAGAATTTACAAAAAAAAATGGCCCAGTATTACACACTGGTTTTTGGTGGCACACAATGAGAGAAAGATGCCACACACAGCACTGGCACAGAGGCAGACTTGCCAATCTTTCTCTCCCACTATTTAGTTTTTTTTTTTTCAGGGAGAATAAAAAAAAAAAAAAAAGGCCCAGTATTACACACTAGGTTTTCTGTGGCACACAATGAGAGACAGATGCCACACACAGCACTGGCACAGAGGCAGACTTGCCAATCTTTATCTCCCACTATTTATTTATTTTTTTACAGGGAGAATTTACAAGAAAAAAAAAAAGGCCCAGTATTACACACTGGTTTTCGGTGGCACACAGTGAGAGACAGATGCCACACACAGCAATGGCACAGAGGCAGACTTGCCAATCTTTATCTCCCACTATTTATTTTTTTTTTTTCAGGGAGAATTTACAAAAGAAAAAATGGCCCAGTATTACACACTGGTTTTCGGTGGCACACAATGAGAGACAGATGCCACACACAGCACTGGCACAGAGGCAGACTTGCCAATCTTTCTCTCCCACTATTTTTTTTTTTTTCACAGAGAATTAAAAAAAAAAATGCCCAGTATTACACACTAGGTTTTCTGTGGCACACAATGAGAGACAGATGCCACACACAGCACTGGCACAGAGGCAGACTTGCCAATCTTTCTCTCCCACTATTTTTTTTTTTTCACGGAGAATTAAAAAAAAAAAAAGGCCCAGTATTACACACTGGTTTCCTGTGGCACACAATGAGAGACAGATGCCACACACAGCAATGGCACAGAGGCAGACTTGCCAATTTTTATCTCTTACTATTAATTTATTTTTTTACAGGGAGAATTTACAAAAAAAAATGGCCCAGTATTACACAGTGGTTTTCGGTGGCAGACAATGAGAGACAGATGCCACACACAGCACTGGCACAGAGGCAGACTTGCCAATCTTTATCTCCCACTATTTATTTATTTTTTTACAGGGAGAATTTACAAAAAAAAAAAAAGGCCCAGTATTACACACTGGTTTTCGGTGGCACACAATGAGAGACAGATGCCACACACAGCAATGGCACAGAGGCAGACTTGCCAATCTTTATCTCCCACTATTTATTTATTTTTTTACAGGGAGAATTTACAAAAAAGAAAAAAAAGGCCCAGTATTACACACTGGTTTTCGGTGGCACACAATGAGAGACAGATGCCACACACAGCAATGGCACAGAGGCAGACTTGCCAATCTTTATCTCCCACTATTTATTTATTTTTTTACAGGGAGAATTTACAAAAAAAAAAAAAAAGGCCCAGTATTACACACTGGTTTTCGGTGGCACACAATGAGAGACAGATGCCACACACAGCAATGGCACAGAGGCAGACTTGCCAACCTTTATCTCCCACTATTTTTTTGTTTTTTTCAGGGAGAATTTACAAAAAAAAAATTGTCCAGTATTACACACTGGTTTTTGGTGGCACACAATGAGAGACAGATGCCACACACAGCACTGGCACAGAGGCAGACTTGCCAATCTTTCTCTCCCACTATTTATTTATTTTTTTTTCAGGGAGAATTAAAAAAAAAAAAAATAGGCCCAGTATTACACACTAGGTTTTCTGTGGCACACAATGAGAGACAGATGCCACACACAGCACTGGCACAGAGGCAGACTTTGCCAATCTTTATCTCCCACTATTTATTTATTTTTTTACAGGGAGAATTTACAAAAAAAAAAAATAAAGGCCCAGTATTACACACTGGTTTTCAGTGGCACACAATGAGAGACAGATGCCACACACAGCAATGGCACGGAGGCAGACTTGCCAATCTTTATCTCCCACTATTTAATTTATTTTTTTTTCAGGGAGAAATAAAAAAAAAAAAAAAGCCCAGTATTACACACTAGGTTTTCTGCGGCACACAATGAGAGACAGATGCCACACACAGCACTGGCACGGAGGCAGACTTGCCAATCTTTATCTCCCACTATTTATTTATTTTTTTACAGGGAGAATTTACAAAAAAAAAAAAAAAGGCCCAGTATTACACACTGGTTTTCGGTGGCACAAAATGAGAGACAGATGCCACACACAGCAATGGCACAGAGGCAGACTTGCCAAGCTTTTTCTCCCACTATTTATTTATTTTTTTACAGGGAGAATTTACAAAAAAAAAAAGGCCAAGTATTACACACTGGTTTTCGGTGGCACACAATGAGAGACAGATGCCACACACAGCAATGGCACAGAGGCAGACTTGCCAATTTTTATCTCCCACTATTTATTTATTTTTTTTCAGGGAGAATTTACAAAAAAAAAAAAAGGCCCAGTATTACACACTGGTTTTCGGTGGCACACAATGAGAGACAGATGCCACACACAGCACTGGCACAGAGGCAGACTTGCCAATCTTTATCTCCCACTATTTATTTATTTTTTTACAGGGAGAATTTACAAAAAAAAAAAAAAAAAAAGGCCCAGTATTACACACTGGTTTTCGGTGGCACACAATGAGAGACAGATGCCACACACGGCACTGGCACCGAGGCAGACTTGCCAATCTTTATCTCCCACTATTTATTTATTTTTTTACAGGGAGAATTTACAAAAAAAAAAAATGGCCCAGTATTACACACTGGTTTTCGGTGGCACACAGTGAGAGACAGATGCCACACACAGCACTAGCACAGAGGCAGACTTGCCAATCTTTATCTCCCACTATTTATTTATTTTTTTACAGGGAGAATTTACAAAAAAAAAAATGGCCCAGTATTACACACTGGTGTTCGGTGGCACACAATGAGAGACAGATGCCACACACAGCACTGGCACAGAGGCAGACTTGCCAATCTTTATCTCCCACTATTTATTTATTTTTTTACAGGGAGAATTTACCAAAAAAAAAATAACGGCCCAGTATTACACACTGGTTTTCAGTGGCAGACAATGAGAGACAGATGCCACACACAGCAATGGCACAGAGGCAGACTTGCCAATCTTTATCTCCCATGATTTATTTATTTTTTTACAGGGAGAATTTACAAAACAAAAGGCCCAGTGTTACACACTGGTTTTCGGTGGCACACAATGAGAGACAGATGCCACACACAGCACTGGCACAGAGGCAGACTTGCCAATCTTTCTCTCCCACTATTTATTTTTTTTTTTTTCAGGGAGAATTAAAAAAAAAAAAATAGGCCCAGTATTACACACTAGGTTTTCTGTGGCACACAATGAGAGACAGATGCCACACACAGCACTGGCACAGAGGCAGACTTGCCAATCTTTATCTCCCTGCAGTAATCTCAGAAAAGTATGGCAGGCAGCTTTAAAAAGGACTGCTGCACACAAAAGTGTGGACAAACAAACAAGATAGCTGTGCAGAAAGGAAGGAACAACAGGATGTGTGCTTTGAAACACATGGTTTGCACAGTGGCGTACACACACAGCAACGCAGCTATCAGGGAGCCTTCTTGGGCAGCCCAAAGAGCTACAGCGCTGAGGAAAAAAAAATGTAGCTTCCACTGTCCCTGCAAACAAAAGGTGGTGTTGGACAGTGGAAATCGCTACAGCAGAAGCGGTTTGGGGGTGAATGTACCCTGCAAAACACTATCCCTGCTTCTGACGAAGCGGCACCTCTCCCTACACTCAGATCAGCAGCAGTAAGATGGCGGTCGTCGGGAACGCCCCTTTATAGCCCCTGTGACGCCGCAGAAAGCAAGCCAATCACTGCAATGCCCTTCTCTAAGATGGTGGGGACTGAGATCTATGTCATCACGCTGCCCACACTCTGCGTCCACCTTCATTGGCTGAGAAATGGCGCTTTTATCGTCATTGAAACGCGACTTTGGCGCGAAAGTCGCGTACCGCATGGCCGACCCCACACAGGGATCAGGTCGGGTTTCATGAGACGCCGACTTTGCCAAAAGTCGGCGACTTATGAAAATGAACGATCCGTTTCGCTCAACCCTACTCACCAATAGAGCCATTATGGAATCAGTCCATATGTCAATTATTGCACGCACAGTATAATTATTATATTACCTCAACTCAGATGCCACAGATGGGCAGAAAGGTAAAGAAGAGGGAGTGTGGGTGGTCAGACGGTTCCCTCGCGCCCCAAAGCACGTCTCGTCCTTAGCTTCTTCTGGCATATGGGCCCCAAAGAGCAGAGGGGCCCACAGCGGACCCCCTCTGCTCTTCTCACCTGGCCCGCAGCAGCAGGATCAGTTAAAATTTGTTGCCATGCAGGAAATTCCTACCGCACGGCAACAATTAACAAACGTTAGCCAATCACAGGCTGGCAGCTGACATCGGCGTGCACGTTGTCGACATATGACGTCACTGTCATATGCTGGAACAACGTTGCGTGCCACAGCCAAATTGTAGTTGAGGACATCGCTGGAGCTCGGTAAGGAAAATCTTTTTTTTTTGTAGAGCCGCGGTATGGAGTATATTATACTGGTAATGGGGTGCATTATACTACTATGGGGGACGGGGATGCATTATACTATGGGATGCATTGTACTATGGGGCTGCTGCATTATTCTGCTATGGGGCTGCTGCATTATACTATGGGGTGCATTATACTGATATGGGCCTGCCGCATTATACTGTGGGGTGCATTATACTGCTATGGTGCTGCTGCATTATACTATGGAGTGCATTATACTCCTATGGTTGCATTATGCTATGGGGCTGCTGCATTATACTATGGGTGCAATATACTGTGGGGTGCATTATACTGCAATAGGGCTGCTACATTATACTGCTATGGGGCTGCTACATTACGCTGCTATGGGGCTGCTGCATTATACTCCTATGGGGCTGCTGCATTATACTCCCATTGGGCTGCTGCATTATACTCCTATGGGGTTGCTGCATTACACTGCTATGGGGCTGTTGCATTATACAGTGGGTGCATTATACTGCTACGGGGCTGCAGCATTACACTGCTATGGGGTTGCTGAATTATACTCCTATGGGGCCGCTGCGTTATACTCCTATGGGGCTGCTGCATTATGCTATGGAGTGCATTATACTGCTATGAATGCATTATACTACGGGGCTGCTGCATTACACTATGTAGTGCATTATACTCCTATGGGTGCATTATACTATGGGGCTGCAGCATTATACTATGGAGTGCAATATACTCCTATGGGTGCACTATACTATGGGACTGCTGCATTATACTATGGGTGCATTATACTATGGGGTGCATTATACTGCTTTAGAGCTACTGCATTATACTGCTATGGGGCTGCTGCATTAAACTGCTATGGGGCTGAGTCATTATACTCATATGGGGCTGCTGCATTATACTCCCATAGGGCTGCTATATTTTACTCCTAAGGAGATGCTGCATTATACTCCTATGGGGCTGGTGCATTACACTGCTCTGGGGCTGGTGCATTATACAATGGATGCATTATACTGCTATGGGGCTGCAGCATTATACTGCTAAGTGGTTGCTGCATTATACTCATATGGGGCTGCTGCATTATATTCCTATGGGTGCATTATACTATGGGGCTGCTACATTATACTATGGGTGCATTATACTATGGGGTGCATTATGCTGCTATAGGGCTGCTGCATTTTACTGCTATGGGGCTGCTGCATATGCTGCTATGGGGCTGCTGAATTATACTCCTATGGGGCTGCTATATTTTACTCCTAAGGAGTTGCTGCATTATACTCCTATGGGGCTGGTGCATTACACTGCTCTGGGGCTGGTGCATTATACAATGGATGCATTATACTGCTAAGTGGTTGCTGCATTATACTCATATGGGGCTGCTGCATTATACTCCTATGGGTGCATTATACTATGGGGCTGCTGCATTATACTATGGGTTCATTATACTGCTATAGAGCTGCTGCATTATACTGCTATGGGGCTGCTGCATTATACTCCCATGGGGCTGCTCTATTTTACTCCTAAGGAGTTGCTGCATTATACTCCTATGGGGCTGGTGCATTACACTGCTCTGGGGCTGGTGCATTACACAATGGATTCATTATACTGTTATGGGGCTGCAGCATTACACTGCTGAGTGGTTGCTGCATTATACTCTTATGGGGCTGCTACATTATACTCCTATGGGTGCATTATACTATGGGGCTGTTGCATTATACAATGGGTGCATTATACTGCTACGGGGCTGCAGTATTACACTGCTATGGGGTTGCTGAATTATAATCCTATGGAGCCGCTGCACTATACTCCTATGGGGCTACTGCATTATGCTATGGAGTGCATTATACTCCAATGGGTGCATTCTACTATGGGGCTGCTGCATTATGCTATGGAGTGCATTATACTGCTATGAATGCATTATACTATGGGGCTGCTGCATTACACTATGGAGTGCATTATTCTCCTATGGGTGCATTATACTATGGGGCTGCAGCATTATACTATGGAGTGCAATATACTCCTATGGGTGCATTATACTGTGGGGCTTCTGCTTTATAATATGGAGTGCATTATACTCCTATGGGTGCACTATACTATGGGGCTGCTGCATTATACTATGGATGCATTATACTATGGGGTGCATTATACTGCTATAGGGCTACTGCATTATTCTGCTATGA